>NC_069500.1:1403466559-1403471559 GCF_027579735.1 Bombina bombina
TCCAACTATAGAGACATAGTTATTTTATAAATAGATATGTTTCTATCAACGTAGCTCTCACACCATCAAACAGCTCCAAGTCACCGCCTTATAAAAACAACAATACGGCTGCTATGAACACAATTCACAGGTTAAAAGATAAAGAATATGCAGAAATTTTCTGTATTATAAATTTCAATAATTATTTTTAATTTATGAGTCATATTTGCTGATAATTAAAATCAAGCAACTATATTAAGATAGAAAACTTTTGTGTTTTCTGCTTCTTATTAACTTAAAAAAAGATGAATTGCACAATAAGTCTAAATTTCTGTTATAGAATAAACAGTACGTGCCAGAATCAGTTTAATTTAAAAAAATATATATTATTAATTATAAATATTTATAAATAAAGTTTTTTGTGTTTTTTTAATATCTGCAGAAAATATAAAATATATATTTTTATACTTTTTGGAATAAAATAGTATGTCCTAATGCATACAAAAAATAATAATACAATAAATACATAAACGCTCACTACTTTTTTGACTGCTATTATTTAGATAAACAGTTCAGATTCTATTCTTTAAACTCTGCATAAACACAATGGCCACAGTAATTTATATCATGATCATACACACATAAACACAGGAACATGCAGGGTGACAGGTAAGGAAAAATATTACTATATTTCACCAGTCAGGAAATAAAAATGAAAAAAGTTACTAGCCAAAAAATAAAAAAAATGCTTGTGCTCTTAATGCTGGCAAACATGAAAAGCCAAATCCTGTGTGTGTGTATGTGTATATATATATATATATATATATATATATATATATATATATATATATATACAGACAGACATACACACATGAATGTGTGTATAAATCTGTATATGTGTGTTTATATATATGTTTATATATATAAATATATATATATACACACACACACATATACAGTATATACATATGTGTGTGTATATATATATTCATGTAAATATATAAATGACATTTTACAATCCAGGCTGCATTTGATTCATTTATTAAATAAGTTGTAAAACTAAACATAACTTTAAAATTATGAAATATTTATGACAACACAGGGGGGGAAAAATGAAGTTTTTCAGTAAAGTTCTTTTACAGCCCTTTTACCCGATTGTTTTTTATTTTTATTGACACCTCATTCATAACGTTTATTATCAGTTCGTCTCAAGTTGCATGTCAATAGTAATTTATTTTTTTATTTGGTTCATTGAAACTCACAAACTAACATAATTATATGGGTTTAACTAGATAAGCAAAATAAAAACAATGGGAAAGATGCATGTTTAAGTAAATTCTGTAACATATTCTTGAAAAACATTTCCCATTTAAATATTTTTAAAAAGCAAGCGAAATACTTTTTAGTTTCGTTATTGGTTTTAGCTTGATATTGTTTATATTAAGGGGCCATGTTTTTTTTATTACACTTGCTGCAATAAAGCATCAGTTCATGACTCTACAGTTGATTTGTTTACATTTGCATATGTGTCTAGGAATGGATGTGTGTGAATCCTCACAGACAAGGCCTCGTCCTGCTCGGAGTGTAAATTTATGGAGCAATAAAGTTATGGATTTCTGCATATAAAAAAAAATCTATAGAGATTTTAGAATTTCCACACAAAAAAATACATTGAAGACTTTATCAAGGGAACCTATTGTGACACAAAGCATCTAAATTTATCTTGTGTACGCTATATGCAGCATGTTATATCCTTCAAGCCTCAATGAGCTGATCTGCCCTTTGAGAAAGCTAAATAGGTTTGTTACTAGTAGCGATGTGAACTATATATTGTACACGTAGTTACATAATGCATTTGTAGAACTGGAAGAATGTGCTTGTGTCTCTTGCTATAATGGGGAAGTGAAAGCTGCCTCGTTAGAGCAGTATTATACATATTTCATGTGTTCTATATGCACGTCTTCAGCTAGAGGATACATATCCACAGTATATTGAAGATGACGTAAAAGGAATTACATGGAAGCTGTACAAAACAATACGATGCATTGTGCCATGCTGGAAGGGAACAGTAGCTCCCTGGACTAGTTTCTTTTGGGGTAAAAGCCAATATGTCAAGCATGATGTGGATACAAGGGTAACTGGGATCTCTCTTGCTATTTTCATTATCCTAATCACGTAACTTTCGCATGATCACTGTGACAGGGGGAGATCCTCCAGCAGCTATGAAGCAGCACATCTCCAATACATAATTCTATTGGCTCGTTAATTAAAATGAGTGGTACTCCGCATTAGTGCATCAGAGGGAAAACAGAGGCCCCCACAGCACAATTGGAAGGATAATCTTGTATTATTTTTTGCTCACCCATCTCTCAGAGGCTTCAATTCATCCCTGCTTTTCCCGAGCCATCCCATTTTCTTTATCCCCCTCCCTCTGTTAAATCCTTACCTCTGACCAAGATCCGTCGACAGTAATCAGCTTCTCCCGTGGACTGGCTGTCCTGACCTTCTTCTTTGGAAGAGCCGGGGCTGGAGGTGGAGGTCACAGGAATATCCTTTAGACTGTGGCCTCGTAAAGAACACTCCAGTTCAGTCCTGGTTGTCTTGTCCCTGACTCTCTCTGAACAAGAAGTGGCTGCTTTGCCACAGAGAGGGCTTCTCTCCTCGGACACTCCATCGCCCATAATAGTAGCCTGATCAAACATCAAGAGAAAAACTCCCAAGCTGCCCCCTCTGACCAACAACACTTCCAGAAAAAAACAACAACAAACCACAATTCACTCAGGCAGCAGAAGTCAGCAGCCAAATGCATGTAGGATATGAGAGGTTCCACATAAGTATTCCAGCAAAGGACTTGGCATAGTTGCCATCATGTTTAAAAGCAGGTCCCCTCGGCAAGTCACGGTCTCTCTTTACAGGGACACACAAAGGTATTCCATAAACTGAAAGGTCAGGAATACAAAGAAATTGTCAAGACAGTCAAATGATCAATTTTTGCAAAGGTGCCGATCTATGGTTGAATTTGTTTTTGTCCAGTGAAGTATAAAGCAACATAAAAGAATATAATAAAATATGTTACAATTTTATATATTTAAAAAAAATGCAAACTTTGGCAATTCAAATATTCCCCTTCTCTAAAAACTTCTTCGGGCTTGTCAACCAATATGTGTAGAGTTAAGCGTTTCGGAGATTGATCCTTTCTCTCTGCCATCAAAAGATTTTCTTTTGAAGAACCAGAATCCTCTTTTACATTTTGTCTGACAGGTTGGACTTTGAAATATGATTGTGTGGGTAAAAGATCAATACTACTTAAAAAAATATATATATATATTTTGAAGGGAAGAGGGAGGGGATGGAGGCATGGGAAGGGGGAGTGGGAGGGGACAAGGCGGGGAGATGCCAGATTAGCAAAGCTTCTCTATATGTTTGACTGCCCTCTCTCCCTCCTTCTCTCCTTTTTCTCAGATAAGCTAAAGGGAATACCTTGAGATCACAAGCACACAAATGCTTCAGTACAGAAAGGAGGTAGGTAGGAGGCATTTTTAAATTGAGTCCTTACCACAACGTAATTTCCTGCTTGTCAAATCCCTGCTATTGATTGGTAAACAAAGAATCTATTTAGTGGCAGACACTTGAATTCACAAAGAAAAAAGGGGAGTGGTAGATAGACATTTAACATTTTGGTATTTTAAGGTGTTATTTTACAAGTTTTTTTGTAAAGAACAATAACCAATACATTAATTAAAGTTATTAAAAGGCAGAGTAAAAATTATAATTAGAATCTCAAACAACAGTTCAGAAGCAATGCTTAAAATTCCTTAATGTGGTTGCATGGTATGCAAAGTTTGTTTTAAAATGTACTTGAACTATGTGTACATAGGTTATCAATCTTGATGATGATTTTTACACATGGTGCTGTTCAAAAATGTTCACAGGTTTTTTTTTTTTTTTCAAAGGTTGCTGATAATTATTTATATGACAGTTTTATATAAAGGTGTTCACTTTGACATATGAAAATTGGGGGTTTATTAATGATCATTTGGGAATATTTAAGAAAATGTTGTAGAGTAAATGAAAGCATTTATATATCTTTTTTATTTTTTATGCATTTAATAAATTATGTATAATAGTCTTTGGAATGTAAAAGGAAACAGGTGAGTGCAGTCATCTAATCTCAATCATGAGAATAAAAGGGATAACACAAACTTTTAGTGGATCTTTAGAAACAGCTATGATATAAATGTATATTATATTATAATGTTAAACTCTATATGTAGAATTCACAGAATAAAACCAATTTGTTTTGTTCTGTTTTAAACCAAATAGCTTAAATATGATCCAATTTTATTAATGAGAATGTATTTAACTCTAACTTGCATTTATGTTAAATATTGGTAGTGATTATTTTTTTTAACAAAAATGTTTATGTTTTAATTAATATATTTTTTTCTTTTATTTATTTATTTTTTTGGTTTGCTGTACAGTGGTTCTACATGTGTATGTTTGTTTTCTGTGAAATTCTATGGACTGGTAGGACTGTATCCAAAACTTTAAGTGCTCCATGAATTCTCACATCTTCTGATTCTTTTAAAGCAACTTGATCTCCAGGGGTTTAAATTGTACAAAAGATTTTAATTAAATAAACAGGATCTAAATGAATAAGTCTGTTAATTGGATACGCTTGTCTGACTCCCACTACAGTCAAAGGAAAGGAAACTATAACAAATTAATTGATAAAAACAGAAGAGAAGTAAGACAAAACATTTCAAAATGAAGACAAGAAAAGGAAAATAGAAAAAAAATATTTGCATTTTTATGATGTATATTGCATCAAAAAAAGAAACTTTAGTATTTTATATCCACTTTAATCTTGTGAATTTTAGCCATAAAATAGCAGAATTCTAAAGCTTTATATCAATTTACATAGAAGTGTCAACTCTTTCCTAGAATGGTTACTGAAGTATAGATATCTGTGATATTAAGGCTTAAGGCTTAAAATTGCAAATTATATTAGTTTTTATTAA
>NC_069500.1:1403476559-1403531559 GCF_027579735.1 Bombina bombina
GCTCTTGTTGCAATTATTAAAAGTAATATTTTATCACTCAAACTCAAGTCTAACTTGCGTTTACATCTGGATGTCTGATAGCGTTGCACGCTGAACTCTTACATAATAGAATTCTATGTGGGCGTGCTGAAAAACTTATGTCGGCTATAGCTCAAGCTCTAAGCCAAAGGTGCTCTAAACATCCTCTCAAGCAGTGAAGTTCATACTTACTTTTATACTATGTTTTTGGTATTGAAATATTAAATAAAAAAATCATGCATACATTCATACATAGTTACATACAATACATATACATCCACATATATACATTTATACATACACACACACACACACACACACACACACATACACATACACACACACACACATATATACATTTATACATACACACACACACATATATACATTTATACATACACACACACACACACACACACATATATATATACATTTATACATACACACATATATACATTTATACATACACACACACACACACACATATATACATTTATACATACACACACACATATTTACATTTATACATACACACACACACACACACACACACACACACATATATACATTTATACATACACACACACACATATATACATTTATACATACACACACACACACACACACATATATACATTTATACATCCACACACACATATATACATTTATACATACACACACACACATATATACATTTATACATACACACACACACACACACACATATATATATATATAGACACACACATATACAGGGAGTGCAGAATTATTAGGCAAGTTGTATTTTTGAGGATTAATTTTATTATTGAACAACAACCATGTTCTCAATGAACCCAAAAAACTCATTAATATCAAAGCTGAATATTTTTGGAAGTAGTTTTTAGTTTGTTTTTAGTTTTAGCTATTTTAGGGGGATATCTGTGTGTGCAGGTGACTATTACTGTGCATAATTATTAGGCAACTTAACAAAAAACAAATATATACCCATTTCAATTATTTATTTTTACCAGTGAAACCAATATAACATCTCAACATTCACAAATATACATTTCTGACATTCAAAAACAAAACAAAAACAAATCAGTGACCAATATAGCCACCTTTCTTTGCAAGGACACTCAAAAGCCTGCCATCCATGGATTCTGTCAGTGTTTTGATCTGTTCACCATCAACATTGCGTGCAGCAGCAACCACAGCCTCCCAGACACTGTTCAGAGAGGTGTACTGTTTTCCCTCCTTGTAAATCTCACATTTGATGATGGACCACAGGTTCTCAATGGGGTTCAGATCAGGTGAACAAGGAGGCCATGTCATTAGATTTTCTTCTTTTATACCCTTTCTTGCCAGCCACGCTGTGGAGTACTTGGACGCGTGTGATGGAGCATTGTCCTGCATGAAAATCATGTTTTTCTTGAAGATATAAGAGATATTTTTTGGCCCAGTCTTGACGTTTCAGCTTGTGTGTCTTGTTCAGTGGTGGTCGTCTTTCAGCCTTTCTTACCTTGGCCATGTCTCTGAGTATTGCACACCTTGTGCTTTTGGGCACTCCAGTGATGTTGCAGCTCTGAAATATGGCCAAACTGGTGGCAAGTGGCATCTTCGCAGCTGCACGCTTGACTTTTCTCAGTTCATGGGCAGTTATTTTGGTTTTTCCACACGCTTCTTGCGACCCTGTTGACTATTTTGAATGAAACGCTTGATTGTTCGATGATCACGCTTCAGAAGCTTTGCAATTTTAAGAGTGCTGCATCCCTCTGCAAGATATCTCACTATTTTTGACTTTTCTGAGCCTGTCAAGTCCTTCTTTTGACCCATTTTGCCAAAGGAAAGGAAGTTGCCTAATAATTATGCACACCTGATATAGGGTGTTGATGTCATTAGACCACACCCCTTCTCATTACAGAGATGCACATCACCTAATATGCTTAATTGGTAGTAGGCTTTCGAGCCTATACAGCTTGGAGTAAGACAAAATGCATAAAGAGGATGATGTGGTCAAAATACTCATTTGCCTAATAATTCTGAACTCCCTGTATAAACACACATACACACAAATACACACATATACACATACATACACACATAGACATATATAAACACACAAATACACACATATACACATACATACACACATAGACATATATAAACACACAAATACACACATATACACATACATACACACATAGACATATATAAACACACAAATACACACATATACACATACATACACACATAGACATATATAAACACACAAATACACACATATACACATACATACACACATATACATATATAAACACACAAATACACACATATAAACATACATACATAGACATATATAAACACACAAATACACACATATACACATACATACACACATAGACATATATAAACACACAAATACACACATATACACATACATACACACATAGACCTATATAAACACACATACACACAAATACACACATATACACAAACATACACACATAGACATATATAAACACACAAATACACACATATACACATACATACACACATAGACATATATAAACACACAAATACACACATATACACATACATACACACATAGACATATATAAACACACAAATACACACATATACACATACATACACACATAGACATATATAAACACACAAATACACACATATACACATACATACACACATAGACATATATAAACACACAAATACACACATATACACATACATACACACATAGACATATATAAACACACAAATACACACATACACACATACATACATACACACATAGACCTATATAAACACACATACACACAAATACACACATATACACATACATACACACATAGACATATATAAACACACAAATACACACATACACACATACATACACACATAGACCTATATAAACACACATACACACAAATACACACATATACACATACATACACACATAGACATATATAAACACACAAATACACACATACACACATACATACACACATAGACCTATATAAACACACATACACACAAATACACACATATACACATACATACACACATAGACATATATAAACACACAAATACACACATACACACATACATACACTCATAGACCTATATAAACACACATACACACAAATACACACATATACACATACATACACACATAGACATATATAAACACACAAATACACACATATACACATACATACACACATAGACATATATAAACACACAAATACACACATATACACATACATACACACATAGACATATATAAACACACAAATACACACATATACACATACATACACACATAGACATATATAAACACACAAATACACACATACACACATACATACATACACACATAGACCTATATAAACACACATACACACAAATACACACATATACACATACATACACACATAGACATATATAAACACACAAATACACACATACACACATACATACACACATAGACCTATATAAACACACATACACACAAATACACACATATACACATACATACACACATAGACATATATAAACACACAAATACACACATACACACATACATACACACATAGACCTATATAAACACACATACACACAAATACACACATATACACATACATACACACATAGACATATATAAACAGACAAATACACACATACACACATACATACACACATAGACCTATATAAACACACATACACACAAATACACACATATACACATACATACACACATAGACATATATAAACACACAAATACACACATACACACATACATATACACATAGACCTGTATAAACACACATACACACAAATACACACATATACACATACATACACACATAGACATATATAAACACACAAATACACACATATACACATACATACACACATAGACATATATAAACACACAAATACACACATATACACATACATACACACATAGACATATATAAACACACAAATACACACATATACACATACATACACACATAGACATATATAAAAAAAAACTATGTTGCCGATTTATCATCGGTCAGTCAGACATGATCCGCTTTGCGGATCATGCCCGACAGACATGGCTGCTTCATAACTGTTGTTTCCGGCGAGCCTGAAGGCTCACGTGGAAACAGGGGCATCAAGCTCCATTCGGAGCTTGATAATTCAGCCCCATAGACATTTTTATAAACACACACATACATATATACAAATTTACATACACAAACATACCCAAACATACACGCATATATATATATATACACATACACATATATACATATAGACACATTTAAACACATAGACAAACATACATATACATCTTTGAGCCCTACCTAGTCCAGCACATGATCATATGCCATATCCGTTTAAATCAGTGTTAAAACAATATTACATAATTTATTTTACATTTACTATATATAAATAGAATTAAAATACTTTACTTTAAAAGCTAAACCTAGGTAGGTTCATAAGCTAATTTCGAAGCCTTTGAAGGCCACTTCATATCTCATATAACTGTTTTGGTTATGCAAAACTGAGGAATGAGTAATAAACGGATTATATATATTTTCAAACAATAAACATTTTCAAGTAGACTGTCCCTTTAAAGGAACATTCATAATTCAGATAGAGCATACCATTTTAAACAACTCTAAAACAGCTTAGCTCTGTTATCAATTTTCTTCATTCTCTTGCTATGCTTTGTTAACAACCATAATTCACGTGTCTGCAGAACTAAGGCAGCAGTTTTGCAAGAATGTTCTTCGGTTATCTCTTCAACAAAGAATGCCAAGAGAAAGAAGCAAAGTTGATAAAATATGTAATCTGAAACCTATTTTTTGTAAGGTCTGTCTGCATCACTAAAGTAAAAATTAAACCTTCATGATTCAGATAGGGCATGCAATTTTTAACAACTTTCCAATAAATTTTTATCATTAAATGTACTTTGTTCTCTTGGTATCCTTTGTTGAAAGCTAAAGCTAGCTAGGTTCATATGATAATTTTGAAGCCCCTGAAGGCCACCTCTTATTTTAGTGCATTTTGACAGATTTTTAAAGTTAGACAGCTCTAATTCAAATGTGCCGTATATATAACATTGTGCTCACTCATGTGGAGTTATTTATGAGTCAGCACTGATTGGTTAAAGTGCAAATATGTCAAAAGAACTGAGATAGAGGGCAGTCTGAAGAGGCTTAGATACAAGGTAATCACAGAGGTAAAAAGTATATTCATATAACAGTGCTGGTTATGCAAAACTGGGGAATAGTTAGTATTGGGATTATCTATCTTTCAAAATAATTGTTTTCAAGTAGGATGTAGTATCTGAAGTTTAGAAAGCATACATTTTAAATTATGCAGAAGACCTGAAAAGTGAATGTATTGCTGTGCTCCTGAAATAAATGTTATATGAGCAAACTTTCTTTACATGTTTGATGTGATTCTCACTATACGTATTCACCCTGGGTCTACAAGTATGCACCAAACAACCAACGGATGTCAAGTCCCATAAACCTGCCTGGGCTTGTGCACTTGATTACAGGTAATTTACTGAAACATATTTATTTACCTGTCCTTGAGCAAAGAGATTGTGAGATCACCAAGTGCTGGAGTATAACAACCCTCTTGTAAGTGCTACCCGTAGTGTCAGCCTTAATCATCTCTGACTGTATAAATTGGATGTTAACATGCACTGTGCAGTGCCCTGATACAAAAACATTCTATTCCCTGATGTACCCAGGTTACTGGCAAATCACTATCTGACAGCAGATCTTTATACACAGTCTCTAAAGTTCTGACTTACACAACCAGGTTTCAATCAATCACAGTTCCTGATTAAACAAAATGAACACATTTAAACAGTAGTAACAGTTACATTCCCTATTGTTATAAAAAGGTATTCTGCTTCATTTGTGTTGGTTTATATAATCATTTATTTGCTAATTCTAGTTTCTGATTCCCTACAGGTATTGCAAGAGCAAGATATCTGGTCATCCTGGTGCAAAAAAGTCAGCAAAAAATGATTATCATCCAAGGTAAAGTAGAGTCAGCTGTTTGGGATAGTTATTGGGTTTAGGGACTGAGGTTAGGTTAAGGCTTAGTGATTGAGGTTAGGGCAACAGGAATTATTGTTATAGCTAGGGCTAGGATTGGAGTTATGGATTTGGGTTAGGGATTGAGATTAGTCTGGTTTAGGGATTGAGGTTAGATTAAGAGTTAGGGATTAGGGTTAGTATTATGATTAATGACTGTGGCTAGGGTACATTCATTTTGGTTAAGGCTGGGCTAAGAATCAAAGATAGGGTAATGGATTGAGATTTGGGATTGATTAGGGATAAGAGATATGGTTATGGATTGAGATTTGGGTTGAGTTAAGGATCAGAGAAAGTGTTATGGATTGAGATGTGGGTTGAGTTAGGGATCAGAGATAAGGTTATGGATTGAGATATGGTTTGAGTTAAGGGTCAGAGACAAGGTTACGGATTGAGATTTGGGATGGATTAGGAATCAGAGATAGGGTTATGGATTGAGATTTGGGATGGATTAGGGATCAGAAATAGGGTTATGGATAGAGATTTGGGTTGGGTTAGGGATCAGAGATAGGGTTATGGATAGAGATTTTGGTTGGGTTAGGGATAAGAGATAGGGTTATGGATTAAGATTAGGTTTGGTCTAGAGGTCAGAGTTAGGGTTAAAGATTGAGATTAGGGTTGGGTTAACGATCTAGTTTAGGGTTACGGATTGAAATGCTAGTTTAGTTGGGGTTATGGTAATGAATTGTGATTAGGGTTAGATTACGGTTTAGGGTTAAAGTTATGGATTTAGATTATTTTTGGACTAGGGATTTGTCCTATGGATTGAGACTAGGGTTGGAATAACAATCAGAGTTATTATTATGGCTTGACATTAGGATAAGGCTGGGATCAGTGTTAAGGCTAAGGATCAGTGTCAGGGTCAGATATTAAGATTAAGGTTAGGTATCAGGGTTGAGTATATGGATTGAGATTAGGGGTTAGGTTAGGAATAGGGACAATGATCAGCTATTGTGGTTGGTGTTGGACCAGGGATTAGTTTTAGGTTAAAGGTTTGAGATTAGTGTTGGACCAGGGATCAGTGTTAGGGACAAGGATTGAAATTAGCATTGGGCCAGGGATCAGTGTTAGGGTTAAGGATTGAGATTAGTGTTGGGCCAGGGATCAGTGTTAGGGTTAAGGATTGAGAGTAGTGTTGGGCCAGGGATCAGTATTAGGGACAAGGATTGATATAATTGTTGGCCAGGGGTCATTATTAGGGACAAGGATTGATTTTAGGGTTGGGCCAGGGATCAGTATTAGGGACAAGGATTGATATTAGTGTTGGGCCAAGGATCAATATTAGGGACAAGGATTGATATTAGGTTTGGGCCAAGGATCAATATTAGGGACAAAGATTGATATTAGGGTTGGACCAGGAATCAGTATTAGGGACAAGGATTGATATTAGTGTTGGGACAGGGATCAGTGTTAGGGACAAGGAATGATATTAGTGTTGGGACAGGGATCAGTGTTAGGGACAAGGATTGATATTAGTGTTGGGCCAGGGATCAGTGTTAGGGACAAGGATTGTGATTAGTGTTGGGCCAGGGATCAGTATTATGGACAAGGATTGAGTTTAGTGTTGGGCCAGGGATCAGTGTTAGGGACAAAGATTTATATTAGTGTTAGGCCTGGGATCAGTGTTAGGGATAAGGATTAAGATTAGTTTTGGGCCAGGGATCAGTGTTAGTGACAAGGAATGAGATTAGTGTTGGGCCAGAGATCAGTAATAGGGACAAGGATTAAGATTAGGGTTGGGTCAGGGATCAGTGTTAGGGACAAGGATTGATATTAGTGTTGGGCCACGGATCAGTATTAGGGACAAGGATTGATATTAGGATTAGGCCAGGACTCAGTGTTAGGGACAAGGATTAATATTAGGGTAGGGCCAGAGTTCAGTGTTAGGGACAAGGATTGAGATTAGGGTTGGGCCAGGGATCAGTGTTAGGGACAATGATTGAGAATAGGGTTAGGCCAGGGCTCAGTGTTAGGGACAAGGATTGATATCAGGGTAGGGCCAGAGTTCAGTGTTAGGGAGAAGGATTAAGATTAGGGTTGGGCCAGGGCTCAGTGTTAGAGCTATGGATTGATATTAGTGTTTGGCCAAGGCTCAGTGTAAGGGACAAGTATTGAGATTAGCGTTGGGCCAGGGCTCAGTGTTAGGGTTAAGGATTGAGATTAGAGTTGGGCCAGGGATCAGTGTTAGGGACAATGATTGAGATAAGGGTTGGGCCAGGGATCAGTGTTAGGGACAATGATTGAGATTAGGGTTGGGCCAGAGCTCAGTGTTAGGGACAAGTATTGAGATTAGGGTTGGGCCAGGGAACAGTGTTAGAGTTTAGGATTGAGATTAGGGTTGGGCCAGGGATCAGTGTTAGGGTTAAGGATTGAGATTAGGGTTGGGCCAGGGAGCAGTGTTAGAGTTATGGATTGAGATTAGGGTTGGACCAGGGATCAGTGTTAGGGACAAGGATTGAGATTAGGGTTGAGCCAGGGATCAGTGTTAGGGACAATTATTGAGATTAGTGTTGGGCCAGGGATCACTGTTAAGGACAAGGATTGAGATTAGGGTTGGGCCAGGGATCAGTGTTAGGGACAATGATTGAGATTAGGGTTGGGCCAGGGATCAGTGTTAGGGACAAGGATTGAGATTAGGGTTGGGCCAGTGCTCAGTGTTAGGGACAAGGATTGAGATTAGGGTTGGACCAGGGATCAATGTTAGGGACAAGGATTGAGATTAGGGTTGGGCCATGGAGCAGTGTTAGAGTTATGGATTGAGATTAGGGTTGGGCCAGGGATCAGTGTTAGGGTTAAGGATTGAGAATAGGGTTGGGCCAAGGATCAGTGTTAGGGTTAAGGATTGAGATTAGGGTTTGGCCAGGGAGCAGTGTTAGAGTTATGTATTGAGATTAGAGTTTGGCCAGGGATCAGTGTTAGGGTTAAGGATTGAGATTAGGGTTGGGCCAAGGATCAGTGTTAGGGTTAAGGATTGAGATTAGGGTTGGGCCAGGGAGCAGTGTTAGAGTTATGGAATGAGATTAGGGTTGGGCCAGGGATCAGTGTTAGGGTAAAGGATTGAGATTAGGGTTGGGCCAAGGATCAGTGTAAAGGTTAAGGATTAAGATAAGGGTTGGGCCAGGGAGCAGTGTTAGGGACAAGGATTGAGATTATGGTTGGGCCAGGGATCAATGTTAGGGACAATGATTGAGATTAGGGTTAAAACAGTGATCAGTGTTAGGGACAATGATTGAGATTAGAGTTGGGCCAGGGATCAGTGTTAAGGACAAGGATTGAGATTAGGGTTGGGACAGGGATCAGTGTTAGGGACAATGATTGAGATTAGGGTTGGGCCAGGGCTGAGTGTTAGGGTTAAGGATTGAGATTAGGGTTGGGCCAGGGATCAGTGTAAGGGACAATGATTGAGAATTGGGTTGGGCCAGGGTTCAGTGTTAGGGACAAGGATTGAGATTAGGGTTGGGCCAGGGCTCAGTGTTAGGATTAAGGATTGAGATTAAGGTTGGGACAGGGATCAGGGATCAGTGTTAGGGACAAGGATTGAGATTAGGATTGGGCTAGGGGTCATTGTTAGAGTTATGGATTGAGATTAGGGTTGGGCCAGGGATCAGTGTTAGGGTCAGATATTGAGATTACAGTTAGGGTTGGGTATATGGACTATTAGGAGTTGGGTTAGGAATAGGTACTATGATTAGCGATTGGGTTAAATGTTGGGGTACAGATTGGCATAACGTGGATTTTGGCTACAACAAGGGTAAGAACGGAGGTTAGAGAAGGAGATTATGGTTGACTAGAGTCAAAGAGAAAGTAACGCAAGTCATTGCTACCATGTATATGAAATAGCACACTTTTTTGCATACAAAGGTTGAGATAAAGCTGTTTTTTATTGAAACTAGCAGGCAGTGGGATAGCAGATCATTGGCTGATAAAAAAAACTACTAGAGCTTTATTGGTGAACAGTGACACACCCCACAAATTGAAGAACACATTTTGTAATTACTTTTCTGCACAAACATATACATTAAAGGGACACTGTACCCAAAAATTTTCTTTCGTGATTCAGATTGATCATGACATTTTAAGCAACTTTCTAATTTACTACTATTATCAAATTTTCTTCATTCTCTTGGTATCTTTATTTGAAATGCAAGAATGTAAGTTTAGATGCCGGCCCATTTTTGGTGAACAACCTGGGTTGTCCTTGCTGATTGGTGGATAAATTCATCCACCAATAAAAAAGTGCTGTCCGGAGTTCTGAAGCCAAAAAAAATCTTAGATGCCTTCTTTTTCAAATAATGATAGCAAGAGAACGAAGAAAAATTGATAATAGGAGTAAATTAGAAAGTTGCTTAAAATTGCATGCTCTTTCTGAATTACAAAAGAAAAAAATTTGGTTCAGTGTCCCTTTAAATTCCCGCTTTCAAATGCAACAAAGAAGCAAACTTTAGTGACACTTTAACTCCTTGGATACCGAGAGGGCAGCAGTACATAGCAAAGGGCTTAGGGTTCTGGTTAGGGACCAGGGTTATGGCTTGTGTCAGAATTGATTTAGGGATTAAAATAAGGATTGGGGTTAGGAATAAGATTTAGGGCTGATGTTTTGAATAGGATTAAGGTTTGTGTTAAGTTTGGAGTTAAAGGGACACTAATCCCAAAAATTTTCTTTCATAATTCAGGTAAAGAGTACAATTTTAAACAACATTCCAATTTACTTCTATTATCTAATTTGCTTCATTCTTTAGATATCCTTTGTTGAAGAAATAGCAATGCATATGGGTGAGCCAATCACACGAGACATCTATGTGCAGCCACCAATCAGCAGCTACTGAGCATATCTAGATATGCTTTTCAGCAAAGGATATAAAGTGAATGAAGCAAATTAGATCATAGAAGTAAATTAGAAAGTTGTTTAAAATTGCATGTTCTTTCTAAAGCATGAAAGAAAAAATTTGGGTTTCATGTCCCTTTAATGACTGGGGTTAAGGCTACGTTTAGAATTGGGTTATAGATGAGAGTTAGGATTGGGGTATGGGATATAGATTAGAGATTCTATTTTAC
Organism: Bombina bombina; assembly: GCF_027579735.1. Taxonomy (NCBI): domain Eukaryota; kingdom Metazoa; phylum Chordata; class Amphibia; order Anura; family Bombinatoridae; genus Bombina; species Bombina bombina. The sequence continues at coordinate 1,403,487,743 of NC_069500.1, forward strand.
TAATTTTACTGTATATACAAAAGTATTAAATCTGATATAAACTACCTTTAGTTTGTATGAATCAGCTTATTATGATATAAATATTGCCTAAATGGCATTACATTACACTTGATTCTATCCCCTCTCCAAACTGTCCCATTTTACAGATGCAAATTCTCCAAAATCCAAACAATTCAGAAATCCAAACCTTTTCTGGTCCCAAGCAGTTTGGAGAAAGGGTTTTCTACCTAAGAGATGTTCATATAAAAAGTTTATTTATTTGTAGTAAAACAATATTTATTATTTCATTTACTCCTGTAATTTAAAGGGATATAAAATCCAAAGTTTTTATTTCATGATTCAGCATATTTAAGCAACTTTCTAATTTACTCCTATTATCATATTTTTTTTGTTCTCTTGGTATCTTTATTTGAAAAAGCAGGATTGTAAGCTTACATTTAACCTCCAATCACGGAGCACTACCAAGGTGCTGAACCAAAAATGGTCTGGCTCCTAAGCTTACATTCATGCTTTTCAAATAAAGATACCAAGAGAACAAAGAAAAATTGATAATAGGAGTAAACTAGAAAGTTGGGAACAACAAAGGATACTAAGAGAATGAAGCAAATTTGCAAATAGAAGCAAATTAGAAAGTTATTTAAAATTGAATAATCAATCTGAATCATGAATGGTTAAATTTTACTTCACTGTCCCTTTAAATCACAGCAATCCAAAAGATCTGCAAATGTTTGTCCATACAGGGCTTCCATAGTTCTCAGCTGTCATTGAGCAGTGGGAGCTAACTGGTGATTGGTGGCTGCACATATATGAATCTTCTCTTTGGCTCATCCAATATGTTCAGCTAGCTCTCAGTACTGCATTTAGGCTACTTCAACAAAGGATACAAAGAAAATGAAGCAAAATTGTATATTCTATCTCAATAATAAAAGAAAATGTTGGAGTTTCATGTCCCTTTAAGACTTTCCAAATTCTGATAACTATAAGGGCACATGGCCCAATTTGCTAACATAATGACAGTGTCTGGCTTGTTCTACTCCAGTAACAAGTCCTGATTGGCTTCTTTAAATAAAGCAAGGGAAGGGTGGCATTTGGCTATTGAAATACATTTGCAGCAAACATTGCACTCGGCCACTATGTTCATTACAAATTGTGTCATTATAATGTGTTTACTGTCCCTTTAATAAACATTTATAGCTTCCTATTGGCTGTGTCTGTCTTATTATTAGATACAGTACTGGGAATTAGGGGTCACCAATCAATTAGGCAAACATTTGTTTTTAATTAAACTGTAAGTTTACAAATGTCTTATTAACAATACAACAGGGTGACTGTTTTATTCATTCTCCAAGAAGTAATCTACAAATAAAATGCTTACGTTTATACAAAGCAAGAAACCATTATTTTGCAAATAATGCAGAAAAGGCCACTCCCACTGCTGCTTAACCCTTTAAGTCACTCACTATAAACTGTATAATTAAAAAAAAAACTATTACAGCTAAAATTTAAGCCAATATTAATCTAAAATGTTATTAAAGGTTGCACAAATGAATTGTGCTTTGGATGGTTTAAAGGGATATGAAATCCAAAAATGTTCTTTTATGATTCTTAAAAAAAAGGTTTCCAATTTACTTCTTTTATCAAATTTGTTTCGTTCCCATGATATTCTGTGCTGAAGAGATACTTAGGTAAGCGTCAGGAACACTACAAGGCAGGATATAATGCTGCCCTCTAGTGATCTTGAAAATGGATAATGTTCTTGCAAAACTGCTGCCTTATAGGGCTCCAGAAATGGGCCGGCTCCTAAGCTTTTCAAAAAAATATTCTAAAGAACAAAGAAAATGTAAGTTAGAAATTAGTTTAAAATTGCATGCTCTATGTCAGCCAAGAAAGAAAAAATGTGGGTGTCATATTCCTTTAAGTAGGGTTTATAAATAACAGAAATGTTAATTCTAACCTTACTTTATACCAGTTCCTCTCCTCCATTGCTATCCCCTGAACCCCCTTAGCATGTAAGCCTAAGAGTCCAGCTGTTTGTAGATCACCTTCTTAAGAGTGGATTACAACAGTGCAACTCTTGGCAGGGCCCTCTACCCATTTGATCCCCTTAATTGTTTTGTTGTACTCCCCTTTGTTTATAGCGCTGCGGAATCTGTTGGCGCTCTACAAATAACCGATAATAAAATATTGCAAAATATTACACTGCCCCCACCCAGATGACAAACCTTTCTGTGAAAACAGATTATTGTTATTTTATCCGGTGAGCCAATGACAAGAGGCATACGTGCGTAACCATTAATCACAAGCTAGCAACCCTCATGTAGGATTGCCACCTTTATTGTAAAAAAAAACATTACAGCTGTGCTCATTAGTGTAAATATACAGCAATATTACATCTTTGAATAGAAATACATTTACAATATACATATCTTGTCAAAAATGCTTCTAATAAACCATTTTTCTCTGCACGTGGATGTTAAGTATAGTTAGATATTCTTAGTGCACCAGCAGTTTAAATATTGCAGCTGCTCAGAGCACCAGTGGGGCTTGTATCATGTCAGCAATTAACAAATTGAGTCATTACCAGAAGTTACAAGCTCCTTAGTCTCTCTGAACAAGTGCTGTGTTTAAAATGCTGGTGCACGGTGCATACTTAAATACACTTTTGAAACAGCTATAACTTTATTAATAGCATTTTTGCTAATGCATGTATTATACAGAAATGCTTCTATTCAAAACTGAAATGCATCCATGTGGATTACAATTTTGGCTGGAATCTCCCTTTAAAGTGACGGTAAACTTTGATGAATGAAAGTCCATTTTTTTAAAAATACTATTAAAAACAGGGGCACTTTCATTCATCAAGGTTTACAAATCAGCCGTTTTGATTAAAAACTTACCTTTGTATTTTTCACAGCTAGAGCAGCTTCCCCCTCCTGGAAATCCTCTATTCACACGTCAGCAATGACTAATCCGGCTTTCTCCAATCACAGCATGGCCTCAGGCAATAACCACCCTGGGGGGAAAGCCGTGATTGGAGGAATTAGTCATTGCTGAGGTGTGAAGAGAGGATTTCCAGTATATATATTTCAATATACTGTATTGGAGGTTAGCAGCCACTTGCAATCTAGCACCATGTATTTAATTCATTTGCAGAGGTTAATCACATAGTAATATACCAGCATCCGTACAATAATAATACAGAGCATTTTCTTGAAGCACTTTCTTGTCATTTAATAATATTTATTATGCATAATTAAACATTACACAGGGAATTAAATTTCAGTTCAATATGCCTTGAATATTTTTTTCCATAATTTGTTATTCAGCTCTGAGAATGTAAAACAATATTCAAGCATAGCTCAAATGAAAAGTTGAATTCCTGGTCCTAGAGAAAGATAATATGTTGGTTGCACTTATTGGTTCATTAAATAAAACAAAACAGAGTTTATCAACTGCAACTTTTCTATTAGACAACTGCAGCAACAAGGTCCAAAATTCAGTGACCCAAAACATGTACCAATATAAGCACAAAGATCTGCCTAAATATAAGAACAAAGCCTAGACTAGAGGTCATCTGTCCAAATTTCTGCTGCTAATCAGAGCTGTCCATCAAAGTTGCCCCATGACCTCTGAAGACACTAGGAAGGAACAATCTGTGGGTCTGGCCATAAAAAGGCACCACACATGGTGACAGTGAGGAATAGGAAACCCCTATATCTGCACTTCGGGTTAGCTCTTGTGCAAAAACATTTTATTTTCAACTTGTAATATGCACGCAAAAAGCTTACTTCTAGCAAATTTAACGCTCGAGACGGTGGGATAAATACCACAACACTTGTAATCCAGATTATAATGTTGTCACAATTATAGACAAACACAATCTGACTTGACTAATAACAGACAAGCAGTTGTATTTTCACATTGAAGACATTGAGTAAACATTCAAAGTACAGGCTGGAAAAAGTAAGCAAACCTCTGTGTTAAAGACTTCTCGAAAAGCCATTTGGAGTCAAGTGTTTCAATTAAGGGGATTACACTGGAAATGAGGGTTACACAGGTGTTCTGCCCTTTAAATAAAGATACACAAAACCTGATAACTGACAAATCCATTCTTTTCAAGAATGATTGGTTAGTGAGAACCACAACTTGATCCCAACAACTTTGACAGGACCTTAGAAGACATATTATAGAAATGCATGAGTCAGGACAAGGTTACAAAACCATTGCTAAAGACCTGGGTGTTCATCAATCCAAATTGTTTGCAAATTAAGAAAATGCAGGACTGTTGCTGCTCTCCCTGGAAATGGACGTCCTGCAAAGATCACTTCCAGGGAAGTGAAAGAGGAAAGAAAGAACCTAAAGGTAACAACAAAAGACCCCCAGAAAACTCTAGTCTTTGTTCATGTATCTGCTATCAGAAAAACACTGAAGAAGGAAAGACCCCAATGAAGGAAACCACTGTTGCGTATCTCATGTTTGCCCAAGACCACCTGGCTATTCCACAATACTTCTGGGAAAATGTGCTGTGGATAGATGAGACAAAAATTTTACTTTTTTGGCAAAAATGCACAATGCTATGTGTGGAGGAAAAATAAATTGAAGGAGTGTATATGACTGGAGTGAGATAAGAGATGGGCTCCTAGGATGGAAAGGGTGAAGATGTAATTGTTTGCAGTCAGGATGTAGGAAGCTGCCCTGATAGGTTACCTGGTTATATATTAAAAGAGGCAGGTATGTGGGCAGAGAGGGTAAGCATATAGGGGAGGACAAACAGGAAGTGCATCAGACTAACTTTTTTTGTTTTACAGGAGAAGTCACACTTGATAGCAGATTGAAATTTGTTGCAGAGATGACTTCTAGAAACAGTAAGATCCCCAAGTGCTTCCTCTCAGATGGAGAGACCATCTGGAAAACCTGAATGATTCTGGCACAGAAGAAGCTGAAAAGATCGGAGACAGCCAGAAAGGGCTCCCAGGCCTTTCAGGGAGTATAATCTGTGACCCTGGCATTGGGTGTTTTTTCCCCTTCCTCAGTGTGGCTTCCTGCCCCTTCCTCTGCCATCGGTGTTGTGGAGAGTGGCGATGCGCAGCTAGCCAGTCCCGGCCCTAGTCTAGAATTTTAACGTTAACTGCACATCGAAAAGCGAAAGCTCTTAGCACAAAAAAGAAAATATGTAGACATATTTGAAATAACAAGAGAGGCAGTGGCTTTAAAATCAAGTGGGGATGATGGAAAAGGGCGTAAAGTGAAGCAGACGTTCCCGTAGTGGGTTAAAGACATATTGATATATGCAGAATGTTTCTTCTATTACATTCACTAATAGCAGAATGTTATACCACTATGGGTTCTTGCATGGAAAGACTATGGTGCATTTAGGAGTGGAAAGCTGAAGTTAGGGGACATGGGGGATGAAGGAATTTGGTGTAAAAATACTGGACATGGAGTGTAGCTTAATGAAGGTGATGGAAGAGAGTGCTAAGACTATAGGGAAAAGAAAGATAAGTAACGAAAAGAAAAAAACGTAAAATGCGCTAGAAAGCTTGTATTACCTCAACGAGATCCAAAAGAAATATATACACAGTATTTTTACTGAAGAAAATAGCACATACAATGTTGCAAATAAAACCACTGGTGGTTAAACATATAAACAACAAATCAGATTAAAAGAAGAGGCTAAAATATATATATATATACACATACAGTATATGTTCATTCATTAAAGTCTCTCATAAAATCCCTAAAAAGATATACTTGGAATGTTCCTTCCAGAAAACCCTAATATGACTGGAAATAGCGAATTTAAAAGAACATGTACGACGGACTGCATCCTTAAAGAAGAACACTGTATAAAGCTTCCCAGGGTATTTAGGACTACAACGTGTCAAATTAGACGTACCTCTCTGAATTAAAGGACCCTTTATTGTACTTGCTGGTTACCTTTCAATCCAGCATCTGCATCAGCATTCTTTCTTAGTGAGGCTTGTTTCCCATCTTCCGCTTATATCGGTCACGTGTCTTACATTACCCAATAGCTCAACCTAAAATCACCAACGTATTGGGTCTGCAGGCTTCCTTCATCATGAGTGTTTCATAATCTGGCAGTCAAATTATTTTATTTAACAGAGCGCTCTGTAATAAAAAACTTCCAATGCTCACACATCAAGTTGTGAGCTATCACTGCATCTACGTGTTTCAGCTTATACTGGCCTTGAGCATCTTGATATAGGCCAGTATTGCATAGATAGAGTGATAGCTCACAACTTGATGTGTGAGCATTGGAGCTTTTTTATTACAGAGTGCTCTGTTAAATAAAATAAGCAACTGTGGGATCTGTCTAGAACAGCGCTGAAGGTAGCTAGGGGAAGGCTACACAGTGGAGATAGACTGGATATTGTTAGATAATGTTTTATCAAAAGGTTACCAGTAAAATGCGGAGTTTCGGAGGCAGCTAAAGCAAGGAATGTAAAGTCAGCCATTGAATTCCCAGAAGTCCTACAGGATAAGTTAGACAAGTAAGTAAAATTAGATAATTTACCAAGGCCTTTTAAGGAAAATCCATTTGTTGGTAGTATCCCCCCTTGGTGTCCCAAAGAAAGTGAAAATATAGAATGATACATAATTTTTCATATCTCAGGGGTAAGTCTGTTAACAACGCTATAAACAAAATAAATGGCACAGTGCAGTATCAGTCCTTTGATAGTATGGTAAATATGGTGAGGGAGGCTGCTAAGGATGCTATGATGGCTAAGATAGACATTGTATTGGCATTCAGGTTATTGCCATTGAACCCAGAGATTTTTAAGTTAATGGAATGCAAATTTAACAGACATTTTTATGTTGACATGTGTTTGCCTAAAGGGCATTCAGTTTCTAGCTCTATTTTTGACATTCTTGCGTGGGCTATTGGTTAAGAGGATGGATTGTGATAGTATTGTCCATTATTTGGAAAATTTCATGGTAGTAGGGGTGGTGGGGTCTGAGGTTTGTAGACAGTTGTAAGACAGGTTATCTTGCATGCTAAATGAACTGGGTGTGCCAGTTGCAGCTGGGAAATCAGATGGCCTAGTGACTAGGTTAGCCTTTTTGGACATAGTCATACATTCGACAAAGGAGCAGTGCAAGTTACCTGAGGAGAAAGTGAAGAAAGCAAGACAGCTGATCGCAGGTGTTTATGTGGAAAATAATATGATGCTCAGGGAGATGCAAAGGGTACTAAGAGTCCTAAACTTTGCGTGTAAGGTAATATCATTGGGCTGGATTTTCAAACGAAGATTGGAGCTAGGCACAAGAAGGGCCAAAATAAACCCAGTACACATGGTAAGAATATTAGGTGAAATGAAGGAAGGGTTGGGATTCATTTTTAAGAGAATTTAATAGAGTCAGGATATGGGCAAGGGAAGTTTCTGTAGAAAATCTAGAACTATATACAGACACAGCAGAGAGTGTGGGTTTTGGTGCATATTTTCAGGGCAGGTTGTGCGCAGGAGAATGGCTGGAGGAGCGGAAAGCTAATGGATAGGTAAAGAATTTGCTGCTGAAGTTATTCCCTATAGTTGTGATTGAGTTGTGGGGTCACTTACTGGCTAACAAGAGTATAGTTTGCTGGTCAAACAAAAGAGGGGTGGTTGACACTTTGTCCCAAGGATTAAATACCTGAGGTATTTTGTGTTAAAATGTTTGAATCATCAACATTTGTTTTAAAGCAAGACATATTCCTGGTTGTAGAAACATAGCAGCTGACGTTTCACAGTGCTTTAAGTGGGAAGTATTTATAAGAGTGGCACCTGAGGTGAGACAAGAAGGTGAAAACTGCCGTAAGTTTCGTTAGCAGATGGGGAACAGGTAGCTAGAATAAGGAAGTTGGTGGAGAAATACAAAAAAATACCGGAGTCAGGGGAAAGACTTCAGGGGTAACAATGAGCATACATTTTTAGAATGGATGTTGCACCTTAAAGAGAATGGAATGAGGAAAGGTCTGCTAGGCTCAGTTTTAGCAGGAGAGAGTCATACTTTGCACAGTTTCAAGGAGAGACAAATTTATCAAAAAGATTCATGATAAGAAAAGTGGCAAAAGCATGGGAAGCAGGATCAGAGTAAAGGACTGTCAGAAGGGAGCCAGTAACAGAGGGCAAGTTAGAGAAGATGGTGGGGGGCATGGAAGGTAAAGCAGTGTTTTTTAAAATGGCATTCTCTTTAGTGATTCATGGGGAGGTTAGAAAACAATGTATATTTGAACCTATATGAAACAGATTATTATAATAACTATGATATGTAATCAAATAAATCTGTTTTTGTTGAAAAATTAAGCTTCTGCATATCTTTATTTTAAAATTCATGCAATGAGCAGTAACGACTGCCCATAAAAGGAGGCATAGTTTATATAATTTCAGTTACTGCCCCCACCCCCCCCCCCCCCCCTTCCAATGGCAATGCAGCTGGGCCAGTTATTTCTAATATTAATTTCAAGTCCACCTCACATGCGCACTTGCTTAATGTGGTATTCGCATACACACTAGTGTGAATTCGGCAGTGAACGAAACTGCTGAATGCGCACTACTGATGTAGACTCACAAGGGTCATATTCTTTTAATCAAATAATAAATAATAAAAATACACACTGCTCGTTAGTCTATGCCTAAAAATAAAAGCTTGTTGCCTAGGGGAATAAAAATACTTACTGCTCGTTAGTCTGTCCCCGAAACTTTAGCACTCTTGTGCACCACTTCCTCCGGCGTTGACGTCACAAACCATGTGTCTGTCCAGCATCTGGCAGTTGGATCATAACACGATGCTGGAGAGGAGAGAGGGGGCTAATTGTGCACATGCGTTGGCCATAAACTAGTTATTATGTGCATGTGGTGCACCATGATGTTTCTACCTATGTAGAGCATCGTAACTGGACCCATATAATGAGAAAAAAAGTGGGTTTGGCGCACTTTAATTTTATAATTAAATTATAAGAAAAGAAAAATGATTAACAGTTACCAATTTCAAGTAGCTTTATTATAAACAGAAGTTTTGAACAAGTAAAAAAAAAAATGTGTTTCCTATCCCTTTAAGCTGACTTGGCCAACAGTTAGGAGTGAATGGTCCAAAATAATATCTAGGGTTTAGTGGAGAAATATAGATACTCAGAGAGCGGGGTATAGATCTAGAAGGAAAGTGAATCAAGTTACAGCAAAGGCAATAAGGGAGGTAAGGGGAAAGACCTGGAGCATCCATTGATAGTGGGAAGGAGGCAGGAAATTTTCAGACCAGATGGGGTCTACAACATGGATGAGAGAAACGGACAGTTCTTGTCGGATATCAGGATGATGCTAAAGGAACTGATTCAGGTAAGGAAAGGTCAATGAGTGCAATAAAGAGGTTGGCAGAAAAGAGGGCCCTTTTTGTTTTAGGCGGTGTAATTTAAGTTTGGGTAGTAGGCATGGCACTGAGGGGGGGAGTATCCAGTGGCATACCCCAGCCTGGGGCCATGATGCGGTGGTCTAGCTGCAGGGTGAACAATGCCATGAGTTTTCATTTTCCCCTCCTACCATGCCACTGGAGTTTGTGGTCCTCCCCTGATATGTGAGACCCAGGTTCATGTTCAAAGCCTGGTGCATTTGTGTTTTGGTGTTGTACTTGATTACTGGATCACGCGCAAAAATGTTTGATTAAAATGACCTTTCCATATTTTGCCAAAAAATCTTTGTGTCGAATTTATTTCAGGTTTGAAGGTCAAGGTAAATGGATCTGGGTGGTGGGTGTGTAGCTTTTTTGGTAAGTTAATTAGAAGCAGAATGGAGTCTCTAAGACCTTAAAGGGCAATGTGCACCAACACCAAAACCTCACCACACTCTGCTTTAGTCGTAGGATCAGCTATTTGAATAAATAAATAAACTATTAGGATTTGGGTAAGTACCAGTTACCCAAATGGTAATTGTTTATTTATTCTAATAGCTTGGCAAATTCCAGGATCCAGGTTTAAATGATTTTGAGGATGTTCAGATACCATTAGCAATACATTTATATAAATAGCCAAACAACTTCCTATCCAGTTTGTGCACATACATCTTATGCCACATAAGCTAACATCATTTAAAAAAAGAATAATAAAAGTAATTTAATTAAAACAAGCAATTAATAAAAAATAAAACAACATTACAATACACTGGGTATGCATGTTTGCTTGTTGCTTTTGCTGTTACAATTGTGCATGTTGTATGTGACTTTTTGGAACTCATATTCTGTATTTGTGTGCTGCAAATTGCTTGACCCAGCTGTGCATACCACACAGTGATTGTTTAGATCAGTGCATAAACCCATTTGCCGTTAGTCCTAAATGGCCATATTCAAGTGAGATACGATATATAAGCAATTTAGGCATTTTGCATTAAGGAGTGGCTGACAGGCACAATATTTACAGGAAAATCAAGGTATTTTAGAGCAAAACCAAGCCAAATACGTAATTCTATCTTGCAATGTTTTCTTATTTTCATTAACTGATTCATTTATAGGGAATTACATTTTGAATTTTATTTCCAATTAAAGAGTGAGATGACAGGAAATACGTGAGAAATAAACCTAAATAGTTTTACTGTATGCAGACAAAGCTTCCTATGAATATATATATCAATGACACTATTAATCAATTCAGTTAGCATTTATTGTGCATAAATGTAGTATTCAAATTGATTACTTTTAACCTTCCTTTGTCTATGTTATTCCAATCCATTAGCAGTGCAGACATTTTAATTAATGAAGCCACTAACAGACGTTTTTGGTCATATTCCATGGCAAGACACCTTGAATATGGTCTGTTCAGAATGTTTTATTAGAAAAACAAATATTTTTTCCCACCACGTAATTCAAAAAGCCCCTGTTCAATGCATTCTAGTTATTTCAAACTCACATTTATCGTCATGACAATAAAATTAAACGCTGAGGGAACATATTTACTATAGCAAAGAAACAATGACGTAATATTAACGTTTTTTTTAGGATTTTCGGCTACACAGTATTTAAACTGCTGTATATTTTGGGCAAAACTTTAACATGTTCAGGTATAATTTAAGGAATAGATTTTATAGTTTATAAGACAAGTCTGTATCTCTATAGTAACGACTTAAAGGGGCAGCAAAATCAAAACTAAATTTATATTATTTAGATAGAGCATGCTCCTAAGCTCCTATGGCAGTAGTATTGGCAACAATGTATAACACTTTCTTAAACATTGTTGCGAACACTGCTGCCAGATGGCTAAGGACACATGCACACACCTGAGCTCACCTAGGATTACTCTTTAACAAATTTTACCAAGAGAACTAAGCAAATGTGATAATATTTAGAATGGTTTTAATATGTCCTGCTGTATCCAACCCATTTAAGCTGAATTTTTACTTTACTGTCCCTTTTGAGTGCATTCATGTCATTAAAACACTTAAAGGGACAGTCTACACCAGAATTGTTATTGTTTTAAAAGATAGATAATCCCTTTATTACCCATTTCCCAGTATTGCATAATTAACACATTTATAATAATATACTTTTAACCTCTGTGATTATCTTGTATCTAAGCCTCTGCAAACTGCCCCTTTTTTCAGTTCTTTTGACAGACTTGCAGTCTAGCCAATCAGTGCCTGCTCCCAGATAACTTCTCGTGCAGGAGTACAGTGTTATCTATATGAAATACGTGAACTAACACCCTCTAGTGGTGAAAAACTTAAAATGCAATCTGAAAAGAGTTGGGCTTCAAGGTCTAAGAAATTAGCATATGAACCTCCTGGGTTAAGCTTTCAACTAAGAATACCAAGAGAACAAAGCAAAATTGGTGATAAAAGTAAATTGGAAAATTGTTTAAAATTACATGCCCTATCTGAATCATGAAAGTTTATTTTGGCCTAGACTGTCCCTTTAATCTAAAGGCAGGAAAATGTTTTTTGATTGATACTGGTGTCAGTATGTAAGCTTCACTTTTGTCCTTGGGCAATTCTGACCCAACTCTATCTATCTGTTTATCTATCTATCTATCATCTATCTATCTGTCTGCCTGTCTATCTATCTGTCTATCTGTCTATCTATCTATCTGTCGGTCTGTCTGAGCTTACACTCCTGCTTTTCAAAAAAAGATACCAAGTGAACAAAGAAAATTTGATAACAGAAGTAAATTAGAAAGCTGTTTAAAATGTCGTGCTCTATCTGAACCATGAAAGAAAGATTTTGGGCTTTGTGTCCCTTTAAGCAATTATTTTTTATTAATCTATTATGGAGGAAAAAAAGGATACAAATTATTTGTGTGCACTGACTTACAAATATAATTAAAAAAAAATTGTTCTGTATCATAAGAATTTGCGTCACTGTTTATTTGTAATCATATCTACAGTGACCAGGGACCAGTATTTAACTGGATAGTCCAGTATTTCAGCAGGCTGTCTAGTAAAATATATTAAAAATATTTTACACTTAAAGGGACAGTATACACCAATTTTCATATAACTGCATGTAATAGACACTACTATAAAGATGCACAGATTCTGATATAAAAATCCAGTATAAAACTGTTTAAAACTTACTTAGAAGCTCTCAGTTTAGCTCTGTTGAAAAGGCAGTTGGAAAGCCCACTGCAAGTGGGAAATAAGACACTCCCCCCCTCCCCCTTCTTTTGCATATGAAAAGTCCCTTTACACAAACAGGAGCAAGCTATTTGATACACATGGACAAGCACTGTCTGTAAAAATGGACTGAGATAAGAGGCGGCCTTCAACAGCTTAGAAATCAGTTTATAAACCTACCTAAGTTTAGCTTTCAACAAAGAATACCAAGAGAAGGATAAAAGTAAACTGGAAAGATGTTTATAATTGCATGCCCTATCAGAATCATGAAAGTTTAATTTTGACTTGATTGTCCCTTTAAATGTCCAATTTTGCTGTTGTTTTTTTCACTGAGCGGCAGGTACATTTTAAATGCATCTAAACAATACAAATATGTCCCAGAAAGAATCCACGTGGCACTTGTATAACTTTATGTGTTGCAGCTAAGAACAGTGAAAAAAATGACTTACTTGTCTCTGTCATTAAAGTCTGCCTTCTAAACATATTTAAAGGGCCTATTTACAATCTCCAATAAAACAACAGCATTAAATATCTGAATCATTATTATTCAATATATTAACTAAAATGATAAATATATTTTTAAAGTTTATATATTTGTTTTTGTTGTTATTTAAAAATCAAAGAGATTAGGAATCCTCTATTTTCCAGCCAGTTACTTCCAATTACAGCACAATAAGTTCCTGTTTCATTTACATTCATTCACAATCTTAAATATATTTTTTTAGTTGTTTTTTTAAAGAGACACAATAAAGTAGGGCTTCCGTAGAGCTCAAAGCAATTTAAAATAATTACTATTTATAATAAATACTACTACATTATAACCATTGCCAGGTTGTCACGAGCGATTGATAATAGCTCATGTAAAGCATACCATTAATTGTGTTTCCCTTTAACCCATTGGCTGCCAGAGAGTGTTTGTAAATCACAGGCATTGTAACTATTTTTTATCAGCCAAGGGGTTAAATCAAATTCCCATAAACTGTTGTTTGAAAGCAAAAGCCTAGAAATGAAATCATTACTTTATCCCTCTGTTCAAGCCCAGAAAACAATTAAAAAAGAAATAAAAGATTGGGATAATTAGAAAAAAGCAAAAACATCCACCCAGACACAAGAGGTCAGAAAGGTGTAATTTAAAACGCTAATTGACATGACTGGTTCCTTAAACAGGACAAAAGCAGGAGTTTCTCTCCATAGCTGTGTAACTGACGGAACAGATATACTCGTAGCTTTGTATATATATCTTGTTAAAGGAGTTTTCAGACCAATAATGAATGAAAAGAAAGAATATATACATCAATTTGCCCAAACACAATAAACAAATGTCCCTTTGACGGGGGGAAAAAATAAATTGACTCATTGTGCAGTTAAAACTGTTACTCGTCAGTAAAAGGGTTTTCAGCAGGAGGTAAAAACTTCACAAACGTCAGATTGATACTATTCAGATACAGAAGGGTTAAAAAAAAATCAAATTTTAACCATTTAAGTTATTTAGCAGTGTCCTTCTTAGTTGGTTGATTCTGTGTTAGCCAATAAGTATTAAAACTTCACTTTTGGTTTTGGTCAGTTCTGACCCCATTACTAAATAAATACATAAACAATGTTTTTGGTTGCTACACTAGCTACTACTTTAACTTTATTTAAGCTTCTATCCGGCTGTTACTGTTCTGCCATGAGGACATTTAACATTGAGATGGGAATCCAGCCCTTTATTCTGATGTTGGATAGGGACTTTTCATGTTTAGAGCACCTCATTTGTCTTCCAATTACTTTTGTTAGCAGTCAGGCATAGAGTGGAAGCAGATAAAGAAATGTCACTCCCCAGGGCAAGCACTGCTGCTGTGTCCCTATCTTATGGGACCTGGTAGGATGACACCTAGGGTTGCCACCTGTCCCTTAAAATACAGAACACTTATAAGTTACACATGCTGCAGGGTGTGCAGGGAGGAATATGAATAGTGCTGTCCAGAAACACAATACATGTTCCTCCCTGCACACCCTGCAACATGTGTAACTCATAAGTGTCTAGGAAAACATGGCCGAGGTGGCAACCCTAATGACACCCCATAAGTACTGCATGGGGTTAACCCTAATGACACCCCATAAGTACTGCATGGGGTTAACCCTAATGACACCCCATAAGTACTGCATGGGGTTAACCCTAATGACACCCCATAAGTACTGCATGGGGTTAACCCTAATGACACCCCATAAGTACTGCATGGGGTTAACCCTAATGACACCCCATAAGTACTGCATGGGGTTAACCCTAATGACACCCCATAAGTACTGCATGGGGTTAACCCTAATGACACCCCATAAGTACTGCATGGGGTTAACCCTAATGACACCCCATAAGTACTGCATGGGGTTAACCCTAATGACACCCCATAAGTACTGCATGGGGTTAACCCTAATGACACCCCATAAGTACTGCATGGGGTTAGCTTCCATCCAGGGCCGAAGTGCTACCCAGGTATATCAACCTACCCCTTTTAAATTGTTAAAATTGTATATAAAATATTGTGTATATTTCATATCACAAAATAAAAATGGTAATGAGCCCTTAGTTATCATACAGCCCCTTCTACAATGTGCTTGTAATGCAGCCTACAGCTATAGTTACCAGGACTTCTGGGCAATACTGGCAGAAGCCCACAGCTAAGGTGCATGTAAATTGGGCACTAGGCTGGGCAGGCACAGCTCTGTCAGTGGCAGTTTAGGAACAGACAGCATGGTGTAAATATAACAAAAGCTACAAATAAAGCCTACACACCCATATATATTATGTATGTGTATACACACATGATGTAGACAGGCAGATAGATAGACAGACACACGTTTAAAGGGATTGCTGGGCACTGCGCCTCCTGCACTGGCCATAGGGTTGCCCCCCAGCCGCTATTTTTAAGGTTCAAGTCAAAGTTGAAAATAAAGATTAATTAAAAGATGCTGCAATAGTCAAACAACTTGTAAGTGTGATGGAGTCTAATTATAAACCAATGATAAATTAAAATGAGTTCTAGCAGCTTTAGTTCCTAACGTATGCTGTATAACTCATTATGCATTTATGCTAATAAGCATGGCCGGTATATTATTTGGATAAGGTGAGAGATCGTACAATTTTATACAACTTTCCAATTTACTTCTATTATCTTATATACTTTATTCTCTTGTTATTCTTTGATGAAGGAGCAGCAAAACACTACTGGGAGTTAGCTGAAAGTCAATGAAAAGATGCATATACTGTATGTGCAGCTTCTGAGCCTGCCTAGGTATACTTTTCAGCAAAGGATAGAAAGAGAACTAAACAAATTAGATAATATACATAATACATCATCTATCTGAATCACGAAAGAAAAAAATTATTTGTTTTTTTGTCCCTTTAAAAACTTAGACAAGCTTGCTTGGTCACCTCCTTTTATAACATTCTCTGGTATAAGATGTAATCATGAAATCATTGTACCCATTGCCATAGCACTACAGATATCAGGTTCTTTATAAACAAATGTTAATAATGATGTAAATTAGCCCCTTAAAGGACCACTAAATAGAGTAGAATTAGAGCATTAACAAGTGCATAATAATAAGACAATACAATAGGACCTATTTTGAATTTCAAATAAGCAGATTTTTTTTTGGCAAATTTATTTTTTTTCTCCCATTTTCTGCCCCCCTCCCTGTATCATGTGACAGACTTCAGCCAATTACAGACTAGTATACGTATAGAAAGATCAAAATTGAAATGTGCACAAGTGCCTATCAATTTTAAACAGAAGCATTATTGTTATATACTTCCTTTGGCAAAAATGCTTCTATTATGTCATTAATGTTTTTCAGAGGCATACGCACATATGCTGTGAGTACCTGTGCATCCGTATTCTAGCCCAGAGAGGTGACAATGGTGTGTACTGTGCCTGTGAAGACTTAATTTGTGTGAAGGAGCGGTGTTTGAATACTGGTGCACGTGCACTCACAGCATATGTGCACAGGGGTGGAACTACAGGGGGTGCAAAGACCGAAACTGTGACTGGGGCCCTGAGGGTGGGGGCCCATCTTTAAAAAAAAAAAAAGTACAATAAAAACGTTGACCTGCCACTGCCTGCATTGATATCATGTGAGTGTGATGTGATGCTTCACTAGTGTCTCTGACTACAGGGGTTAGTGTTTCTGTTTTACCCATTGGTGTTTATGTGTGTGTGTGTGTGTGTGTGTGTGTGTGTGTGTGTGTGTGTGTGTGTGTGTATGTATGTATGTATGTGACTGTGTGTGTGTGTATATGTATGTATGTGACTGTGTGTGTGTATTTATGCATTTGTGTGTGTGTGTGTGTGTGTGTATGTATGTATGTATGTGACTGTGTGTGTGTGTATATGTATGTATGTGACTGTGTGTGTGTATTTATGCATTTATGTGTGTGTGTGTGTGTGTGTGTATGTATGTATGTATGTGACTGTGTGTGTGTGTATATGTATGTATGTGACTGTGTGTGTGTATTTATGCATGTATGTGTGTGTATGTATGTATGTGACTGTGTGTGTGTATGTGTGTATGTGTATGTATGTGACTGTGTGTGTGTGTGTATGTATGTGACTGTGTGTGTGTATTTATGCATGTATGTGTGTGTATGTATGTATGTGACTGTGTGTGTGTATGTGTGTATGTGTATGTATGTGACTGTGTGTGTGTGTGTATGTATGTGACTGTGTGTGTGTATTTATGCTTGTATGTGTGTGTGTGTATGTATGTATGTATGTGACTGTGTATGTATGTATGTGACTGTGTATGTGTGTATGTGTATGTATGTGACTGTGTGTGTGTGTGTGTGTATGTGTATGTATGTCACTGTGTGTGTGTATGTGTGTATGTGTATGTATGTGACTGTATGTATGTATGTGACTGTGTGTGTATGTGTGTATGTGTATGTATGTGACTGTGTGTGTGTATGTATGTGACTGTATGTATGTATGTGACTGTGTGTGTATGTGTGTATGTGTATGTATGTGACTGTGTGTGTGTATATATGCATGTATGTGTGTGTGTGTGTGTGTGTATTTTTGTGGAACTAGCAAATTACAGACCTTGTTACTACAGTATGGGGGGGTAAACAGTGTCACTATACAGTACCACTATATACAGTACAGGGGGCAGGACCATGTCACAGACTACTGTGGTCACTTTATAAAGTACTGAGGCGGGTATGGTCAGGCCAGCCATCTCACCGGCAGATTACAGACGGTGTGACTAACTCACTATATACAGTACTGGTGGGTTAAACAGTGTCACTATATACAGTAATAGGGGGTCAGACCATCTCACAGACTGTGGGCACCAGGGTACCTCCTTTTGCAGACGTATTCTGATTCACATTTTTTTTATGTGTTAAATGTAAAAAAAAGAAAAGAAAAAGATATGTATCAAATTCACCTCTTTTTTTTTGGGGGGGGGGGGGGTAGGGGGGCCCTCTTAGATTCTTGCACCTGGGCTCTGTGGTTTCTAATTACGCCTCTGTTTGTGCATATGCAACCAAAAAACAGCAATTCTTTGTTTTCGAAAGAAATTTTCATTCCAAATATTCGAGAAAAAAAGTTTCCTCAATATTTGTTCCCTGCACTATTCGGTTTTCGTTTAGTTTAAAACGAAATGAAAATCAAATTTTTGTTAAACATTTACATTTTTTTTTTGTTAAACAAATGTTAATCTTTCAAAGCTACAGGTGAAAAGTTCAACTGTAGCTACATACTTACCCTAATGCGTTTTGGAGAGCGCGCTAACCTGATCCTCTTCTCGCCGGAGTCTTGGCTACGCTAACAGGAACCTTAGCCGTTCTGCTCCCAGGACCTACACTTGAAATAGTGTAGGTCGTGGGTGCCAACTGCGCTAAACCTGGCAAGAAGAGGTTCGAGTTAGCCCACTGTCCATAGAGCGTTAGGGTAAGTATTATATTTTTAAAATTAAAGGTAACAAATAATTTCATCATTTTTTCTTCTTTAAATTTTGCTGGTGCATTCATTCGGATATTTGTTTTTATAAATGAAATCCAATTTTCGGTACAAATGTAAATTTGTCCAAAATCTAATGCACATCTCTAGTAATAACTTACAAGAAGTATTTTTACTAATGGAACTATACTGCAAAATGCTTCTTTTGAGCCAGTGCGCATTTCAAGTCTGACCTCTCTATCCCTTTAATGATCATGAGAGATCTCTACCACAGTCAGCCCCTCCAGATACCTTTTGTTCTATCCATTCAGCTCACCTGTGGCGGGGCGAAATTACCCGCAGGTATTCGCCATTGCACACGAGCGCAATTTTGCGCTCGCGTGCAATCCGGCCCTGCCCGCACACAGCCAATCACGTGCGGACAGGAGCTGTCAATCTTCTCGGTTGGACTCGACCAAGAGATTGAATTTCGCCACAATAGAGGTGGCGTAGATGTTAGGGAAGCAGCGATCTGGTGACCGCTGCTTGATAAATCATGGCGAGCAAGTTCTTGAGAGAACTTGCTGCCGTAGAGGCTTGATAAATCGAGCCCTTAGTCTCAGCAATAGAGGGATAGTGAGATCCTCTAGTAATGGGCAGTAACACTTTCTACAATACACTAAATGCAAGCCTGTCAGCTTTCCTGCTGTGTGATCACGCCGCACTGTGTGGAACACATTATGCTTACATTTCTGTGTGACTTGTTTGGGGTAATTTAGCTACCCTCAGCAGAAATAGGACTATTGCACTTTAAGTGGGTGAGACTCTGTGACAGAGGAGGAGTCGCAGGCCTCAAGGCAACCATTCAACCCTTCATTGGTTTTAATTTGCTTTCATTGACCAAAGTGTATAGATTATATACATATAAATACAGCGTGTGTGTGTGTATAAAACAATATTAACTGTTTGGGGGGTGGAAGTCTTGGTGAGTTTCCATACTTTTTTTTGTAGGACTTGACCCCTGGGCGAAGTATACGTGAAAAATCCTGACCACACCCTGGAATTCCCACAGCCAGCCCCTTAATCCCTTAACGACGCATTTCGTACAGGGTACGTCGCACACAACCTGGTCTTTAAAGACCAGCAACGTACCCTGTACGACATTAGGGTTTAAAGCGGCTGGAAGCGATCTTGATCACTTCCAGCCGCTTTCCGGTTATTGCAGTGATGCCTCGACATTGAGGCATCTTGCAATAACTCTCCTTGGCCATCCGATGCCTCTCTGCACCGGACATCGATGGCCGGTATCGTTGGTGGGTGGGAGCCAGTCTGGGAGGCGGGTGGGCGGCCATCGATGGGCCGTGTTATGTGGAGGGGGCGGGATCATGGGCGGGATTGCCGGGGAGCGCGCACGCGCACAGGGCACGTGCATGGGAGCCGGGAGCGGGTAGGGAGCGGGTAGAGAGCGGGTAGGGAGCGGGTGGGAACCGCTACACTGCAGAAAAAATTTGAACAGAAAGTGGTTAAAACAATAAATAATAAAAATGATCTAAGGGATCTCGGAGGGAGGGAGGTGGGGGGGCAAGCTACACTACAGAAAAAAAATAAAAAAAAATAATAAAAAATATATTTTATTGTAAAAGATGGCTACCAATACGTTAGAGGGGGAGCGTTAGAGAACTGTTTGAGGGGGGATCAGGGAGGTTGGGGGCTAAGGGGGGATCCTAAACATCAGCATATGTAAATATGCAAAAAAAAAATTATTTTTTTTAAATATCTTTTATTTTAGTACTGGCAGTCTTTCTGCCAGTACTTAAAGGACCAGTCAACACATTAGATTTGCATAATCAACAAATGCAAGATAATAAGACAATGCAATAGCACTTAGTCTGAACTTCAAATGTGTAGTAGATTTTTTTATAACAAATTTCAAAGTTATGTATATTTCCACTCCCCTTGTACCATGTGATAGCAATCAGACAATCACAAATGCATATACGTATAGTCTGTGAATTCTTGCACATGCTCAGTAGGATCTGGTGACTCTAAAATTGTAAATATAAAAGACTGCACAATTTTTTAATGGAAGTAAATTGGAAAGTTGTTTAAAATTGCATGATGTATCTGAATCGTGAACATTTAATTTAACCTTAGTGTCCCTAGGGGACAATTGTGGGGTGGGGGAGGGAAGAGAGCTATTTGGGAGGGATCAGGGGGTGTGATATGTCAGGTGGGAGGCTGATCTCTACATTAAAGCTAAAATTAACCCTGCAAGCTCCCTACAAGCTCCCTAATTAACCCCTTCACTGCTGGGCATAATACACATGTGGTGCACAGCTGCATTTAGCGGCCTTCTAATTACCAAGAAGCAACGCCAAAGCCATATATGTCTGCTATTTCTGAACAAAGGGGGTCACAGAGAAGCTTTTACAACCATTTGTGCCATAATTGCACAAGCTGTTTGTAAATAATTTCAGTGAGAAACCTAAAATTGGGAAAAATTTAACGTTTTTTTTCCATTTGATCTCATTTGGCGGTGAAATGGTGGCATGAAATATACCAAGATGGGCCTAGATCAATACTTGGAGTTGTCTACTACACTACACTAAAGCTAAAATTAACCCTAGAAGCTCCCTACATGCTCCCTAATTAACCCCTTCACTGCTGGGCATAATACACGTGTGGTGCGCAGCGGTATTTAGCGGCCTTCTAATTACCAAAAAGCAACGCCAAAGCCATATATGTCTGCTATTTATGAACAAAGGGGATCCCATAGAAGTGTTTACAACTATTTATGCCATAATTGCACAAGTTGTTTGGAAATAATTTCAGGGAGAAACCTAAAGTTTGTGAAAAAATTTGTGAAAAAGTGAACAATTTTTTTTATTTGATCTCATTTGGCGGTGAAAGGGTGGCATGAAATTTACCAAAATGGGCCTATATCAATACTTTGGGATGTCTGCAAAAAAAAAATATATACACGTCAAGGGATATTCAGGGATTCCTGAAAGATATCAGTGTCCCAATGTAACTAGCGCTAATTTTGAAAAAAAGTGGTTTGGAAATAGCAAAGTGCTACTTGTATTTATTGCCCTATAACTTGCAAAAAAGCAAAGATGTGAACATTGGGTATTTCTAAACTCAGGACAAAATTTAGAAATTATTTAGCATGGGTGTTTTTTGGTGGTTGTAGATTTGTAACAGATTTTGGGGGTCAAAGTTAGAAAAAGTGTGTTTTTTCCATTTTTTCCTCATATTTTATCATTTTTTTATAGTAAATTATAAGATATGATGAAAATAATGGTATCTCTAGAAAGTCCATTTAATGGCTAGAAAAACGGTATATAATATGTATGGGTACAGTAAATGAGTAAGAGGAAAATTACAGCTAAACACAAACACCGCAGAAATGTAAAAATAGCCCTGGTCCTTAAGGGAAGGAAATTGAAAAATGGCCTTGTCCTTAAGGGGTTAAAGGGTCATGAAGCCCAATTTTTTTTTATTATTCAGATAGAGAATACATTTTTAATTAACTTTCCAATTTACTCCTATTATCAATTTGTCTTCGTTTTCTTGGTATCTTTATTTGAAAAAACAAGAATGTAAGCTTAGGAGCCGGACCATTTTTGTTTCATCTCCTGGGTATCACTTTCTGATTGGTGTCTAAATGTAGCCACCAATCAGCAAGCGCTACCCAGGTTCTGAACCAAAATTGGGCTGGCTTCTAAGCTTATATTCAAAAAAGATACCAAGAGAACGAAGAAAAATTGATATTAGGAGTAAATTAGAAAGTTGCTTACAATTGCGTGCTCTATCTAAATCATGAAAGTTTAATTTTAACTAGACTATTCCTTTCATTCTCTTTGTATCCTTTATTGAAGAAGCAGCAATGCCACTACTGGGTGGTAGCTGGACACATCAGTAAGCCAATGACATCAGGCATATATGTACAGCCACCAATCAGCAGCTATCTCCCAGCTCCTGAGCCTACCTAGGTATGCTTTTTAAGGAAATATACCAAAAGAATGAAGTAAATTAAATAATAGAAGTAAATTGGAAAGTTGTTTAAAATCACATGCTCTATCTGAATCATCAAAGAAAAATATTTAGGTTTCCTGTGACTTTAAGACATTTTCGTTCTGTCCAGTGAGGTGACCGTAACAATACAGGTGTGAATATTTTACAATAACACATTTTTACACAAACCATTTTGCAAGTGTATTTAAATAGTTTTGCTCTGTGATTATTGTTGTTATGGAATTTAGCGGTCTGTGATTCATTTGCTGGATATTTATGTTCTGGGCATCACACAAACTTATAGGTTGACGGGCCCGCCCACTTACTATACCCTTGAAAATATAGGTGAAGCGATACTCAGTAAATTTTATACATTATCTAGGCAACCTCACAAACAATTATGAATGAGGGCCATTGTGATTTACAAGAAGAGAGGTTTGTAAACTTACAATCTCATTTAGATCTGCCAATTCTCAGATTTACACAAGCCTACAAATCCCTAGACTCACCTATATATTAATAAATTCATTGGCTGTAATAATATTTAAATTATTCTCTTCCTTCTCTTACTTTGTATCTGTTTTTTTGTGTTTCTTTCTTAGAAACAGTCAATCTTGTGCTTTCATTCACAAAAAAGAACAGTTTTTGTTTTTATTTATGTATTTATTTTTTGTTAAAGGACGGATCGCTTGCCCAGCAGAACATATTATAATGTTGAGGAATTATGGCACAGTATATTTCTGTTTTGTACAGAATTCTAAGCACGGTAGACTTGCATAATTAACATGTGCATAATAAAGAGACAATGCAATAGCACTTTCTCTGAATTTCAAATAAGCAGTAGATTGTTTTCTGGCAAATTTATTTTTTCTCCCATTTTCTGGCCCCTGTGTCATGTGACAGACATGAGCCAATGACAGACTAGTATATGTATACTCAGTAGGAGCTTGTTCCCCAGAAAGTGTGTAACTAAATAGACTGTGCATAATTTGATAATGAAAGTAAATTGGAAAGTGTCTTACAAATTCTGCTCTAACTGAATAATAAAAGTTTTTTTTACTTGAGTGTCCCTTTAAAATAAAAAACAAAAGTGCAGTTGCAATTTTGAAATGTTACAATCACTTGTCTAAAAAAACCTACATATTCAGTGAACTCATGTGAGCCGTAATGACATTCAGCTGATCAGCATCCTAATTAAAGATCTGTGCCGGATGTGAGGAGTTGATTTCTCCATTTTCCTGACTTCTTACCCAGGGTACACAATAAAGATTACTGTGCGCTGACATTAGATCACAGTACGAATACACCAGCTTAAATAAAACCTTGACAACGTATGATTTGCCTTTACAAGAAAAAGGCCTGAAGTAAATTGATCTTCACACCCATATTCTGCATGAAATGTAAAACTCTTGTAGATCGGATATTCTGTGCCGACCACCGGAAAGCTCTGCGCCACAACATACCCAACTGCTGTGTCTTTGCATGAATATACAGCACTGCAGGAAGCTGACATCAGCGAAGATAACAAATACAACACAAGGACAGTAATTTACTAATGATAACTTTAAAATGTACCAGCTATAAGATTACAAAGGATGATAAAAAAAAATATGTTTATAAGGAAAGCAATACATTTTGTTCCAGTATAGTAAAGTATATTAGTGTATTACAAGGAGAAATGCTCTGAACCTGGGGAGTGAGAAAAAAATAAAACAGTTCTATATTACAGACATTATTTATTTTTGTAAAAGCCCCTCCAAATTAGCAACATTTGTCTAGATTCTCTAAGATGGAAAAAGGAGATTAGAGACATTGGCTGATGTCATAATCGGTCTCCTACTCTGACAACTGTTAATACTTAACTGACATTTCAATAACATACGGCTAGATTACGAGTTTTGCGGTAACAGGGGTGCGGTGCTAACTTGCACATTATTGTCATCGCTCACTACACCTGCAAAAAAGCAGCTTTTAGCTCAGTAACGCAGCCCCATTGATTCCTATGGGGAAATAAAAGTTATGTTTACACCTAACACCCTAACATGAACCCCGAGTCTAAACACCCCTAATCTTACACTTATTAACCCCTAATCTGCCGCCCCCGACATCGCCGCCACCTACATTATATTTATTAACCCATAATCTACCGCTCCGGACAATGCCGCCACTATAATAAACATATTAACCCCTAAAACGCTGCACTCCCGCCTTGCAAACATTAGTTAAATATTATTAACCCCTAATCTGCAGTCCCTAACATCGCCGCCACCTATCTACATTTATTAACCCCTAATCTGCCGCTCCCAACGTCGCCGCGACTATACTAAATGTATTAACCCCTAAACCTAAGTCTAACCCTAACCCTAACACCCCCTAACTTAAATAGGAATTAAAATAAATCTAAATAAAAATTACTATCATTAACTAAATTATTCCTATTTAAAACTAAATACTTACCTATAAAATAAACCCTAAGATAGCTACAATATAAATAATAGCTACATTGTAGCTATCTTAGGTGTTATTTTTATTTTACAGGCAAGTTTGTATTTATTTTAACTAGGTCGAATAGTTACTAAATAGTTATTAACTATTTACTAACTACCTAGCTAAAATAAATACAAATTGACCTGTAAAATAAAACCTAACCTAAGTTACACTAACACCTAACACTACACTACAATTAAATGAATGACCTAAATTAAATACAATTAAATAAATTAAATACAATTACCTAGTACAAAATAAAAAAAAACAATAAATTACACAAAATAAAAAACAAATTACAAGATATTTAAACTAATTACACCTAATCTAATAGCCCTATCAAAATAAAATAAAGCCCCCCAGAACAAAAAAAACCCTAGCCTAAACTATAAAATTGAGAGCACAAAGAGAGAGCGCCTAATGGTGTAATATCGTCTAGATCAAAATGATACAAACAAAAACAGTATCTGCCAAGTGGATACTCACAAAGAAGTTGGCACTCACAAGTAGTGCATACAGGCGGGCTGACCTTTGTACAGCAGTCAGTACGCTGAATGTGTGGAAGTCGTATCGGAGATCTGTTGTGATAGAAAGGAAACACAAAAGACCAATGGTGCAATATCGTCTGAACCCAGATGGACACGAAAAAGACACAGTATCAGCAAGATGTATACTCACAATGGAGTTGGCACTCACAGGTAGTGCATTCAGGCAGGCTGACCTTAATACAGCAGTCAGTACGATGATTGTTTGTAGCCGTTATCGGCTCAGGCTTGTCCTCTGCACACAGCGTGTGCACTGGATTATCGGCAACAAATTAAGACAACGTGAAACCTTCTGGATTCACAAGTTGAATACCCTATGGCCCTCAGGTTTGAATTCAAACTTGGATTTGGCAGAATTTAACTAACGAACACATTTTTAAAAAATGCCCTACTCTATGTCGTGTCCCCAACACATTTCAGTTTTATTGTCGATATTGGAAATAGTCTACCTGTGTTGTTAGGTCAACAATAGAATATACACAACAAACGTACATTTCACTTTAAAATATACAATATTAGTTATATTGTGTCATTCCTTGTAGGTACATGAATTACACCACATTACACCATATGTATATTTATCTCCAAATCAATTAGTGAGCGTCAATATGTGTTGTTTATATCCAGTTCACCCCTAGGTGCTTTGGTACTCATAATACAGTTGCAGATACTTGTTGAGTACATCGAACACTTAGATCTGAGTACACCGTATATTGTAGAATTATCAAATTGATATTCTACTGTTAGAGTTCTCATAGCCTCATTAAGTCTCTTTATTGTCATCCCTTTCATTATGACATGATTACAAAAGCTGCTGAGTACTTTGTACACTTTACCACAAAAAGGTTTTTTTTCGATGTTCTTAATAATATAATATTTTTTAACATTGTTTCTAATTTCACACAGTAGAATTTTTTCTATTTGTAAACCAATTATTAATTTTGTTATTGCATGCAACAAAAGTATTCTTTTAGGATGTCAGCGTAATATTGTTTTTAAAATGTAACAAAATGTCTGGTTATTTATTGGTGGATGTCCCAACCAATCATGACCTTCCTATGTATTTTTAAATGTTGTTTTCCCGCTATACTTTTATACTTACCTGTAGACATGTGCACGGCTAAAAAATTTGGTTCGTTTTCGGTTCGGATCGATTCGGACTTTTCGAATTTCGTTTCGGATCGAATCGGATTCGGCAAAATTTGAATAAATTCGTTTCGGATTTATTCGGATTCGGCTGAATTCGGTTCTATTCCGTTCCGAAATTCGGTATGTTTTTAGTACACTAACACCCATAAACTACCTATGAACCACTAAACCAGGCCCCCCCACATCGCAAACCCTATAATAACATTATTTAACCCCTAATCTGCCGATCGGATATCGCCGCAACCTACATTATAGCTATTAACTCCTAATCTGCTGTCCCTAACACCGCCGACCCCTACATTATAGTTATTAACCCCTAATCTGCCTCCCCCAACGTTGCCGCAATCTAACTACAAGTATTAACCCCTAATCTGCAGACCCGATATCGCCGCCGCCTACATTATAGCTATTAACCCCTAATCTGCTGTCCCTAACACCGCCTACCCCTACATTATAGTTATTAACCCCTAATCTGCCTCCCCCAACGTCGCCGCAATCTAACTACAAGTATTAACCCCTAATCTGCCGACCCGATATCGCCGCCGCCTACATTATAACTATTAACCCCTAATCTGCTGTCCCTAACACCGCCGACCCCTACATTATAGTTATTAACCCCTAATCTAACCCCCCCAACGTCGCCGCAATCTAACTACAAGTATTAACCCCTAATCTGCCGACCCGATATCGCCGCCGCCTACATTATAGCTATTAACCCCTAATCTGCTGTCCCTAACACCGCCGACCCCTACATTATAGTTATTAACCCCTAATCTGCCCCCCCAACGTCGCCGCAATCTAACTACAAGTATTAACCCCTAATCTGCCGACCCGATATCGCCGCCGCCTACATTATAGCTATTAACCCCTAATCTGGTGTCCCTAACACCGCCGACCCCTACATTATAGTTATTAACCCCTAATCTGCCTCCCCCCAACGTCGCCACAATCTAACTACAAGTATTAACCCCTAATCTGCCGACCGCAAATCGCCGCCACTATAATAAATGTATTAACCCCTAAACCGCCGCACTCCCGCCTCGCAAACACTATAATACATTTTATTAACCCCTAATCTGCCCTCCCTAACATCGCCGCCACCTACCTACAATTATTAACCCCTAATCTCCCGCCCCCAACGTCGCCTCTACTATAATAAGGTTATTAACCCCTAAACCTAAGTCTAACCCTAACACTAACACCCCCTAACTTAAATATAATTTAAATAAAACGAAATAAGTTTACTATAGTTAAATAAATGAATCCTATTTAAAACTAAAGACTTACCTGTAAAATAAACCCTAAGATAGCTGCAATATAACTAATAGTTACATTGTAGCTATTTTAGGATTTATTTTTATTTTACAGGCAACTTTGTATTTATTTTAACTAGGTACAATAGTTATTAAATAGTTAATAACTATTTAATAACTACCTAGCTAAAATAAATACAAATTTACCTGTAAAATAAATCCTAACCTAAGTTACAATTACACCTAACACTACACTATCATTAAATTAACTAAATAAATGAATCATATTTAAAACAAAATACTTACCTGTAAAATAAACCCTAATATAGCTGCAATATAACTAATAGTTACATTGTAGCTATTTTAGCATTTATATTTATTTTACAGGCAACTTTGTATTTATTTTAACTAGGTACAAAAGCTATTAAATAGTTATTGACTAATTAATAGCTACCTAGTTAAAATAATTACAAAATTACCTGTAAAATAAATCCTAACCTAAGTTACAATTAAACCTAACACTACACTGTCATTAAATAAATTAACTACAAGTACCTACAATTATCTACAATTAAATAAACTAAAGTACAAAAAAACCCCACTAAATTACAAAAAAAAACCCCACTAAATTACAAAAAATAAAAAAATATTACAAGAATTTTAAACTAATTACACCTAATCTAAGCCCCCTAATAAAATAACAAAGCCCCCCAAAATAAAAAAAATGCCCTACCCTATACTAAATTACAAAAGTTAACAGCTCTATTACCTTACCAGCCCTGAACAGGGCCCTTTGCGGGGCATGCCCCAAAGAAAACAGCTCTTTTGCCTGTAAAAAAAAAACACAATCCCCCCCCCCACATTACAACCCACCACCCACATACCCCTACTCTAACCCAAACCCCCCTTAAATAAACCTAACACTACCCCCCTGAAGATCTCCCTACCTTGAGTCGTGTTCACCCAGCCGGGCCGAAGTCTTCATCCGATGGGGCAGAAGAGGACATCCAGACCGGCAGAAGTCTTCATCCAAGCGGGGCAAGAAGAGGTCTTCCATCCATCAGAAAAGTACAAAAAAACAAACAAACACTAAATTAGCAAGAATAATAAAATATTACAATAATTTTAAACTAATTACACCTAATCTAAGCCCCCTACTAGCTATTAATATAGCTACAATATAACTAATAGTTACATTGTAGCTATTTTAGGATTTATATTTATTTTACAGGCAACTTTGTATTTATTTTAACTAGGTACAATAGCTATTAAATAGTTAATAACTACCTAGCTAAAATAAATACAAATTTACCTGTAAAATAAACCCTAACCTAAGTTACAATTACACCTAACACTACACTGTCATTAAATTAACTAAATAAATTAATCCTATATAAAACTAAATACTTACCTGTAAAATAAACCCTAATATAGCTACAATATAACTAATAGTTACATTGTAGCTATTTTAGCATTTATATTTATTTTACAGGCAACTTTGTATTTATTTTAACTAGGTACAATAGCTATTAAATAGATATTTACTGTTTAATAGCTACCTAGTTAAAATAATTACAAAATTACCTGTAAAATAAATCCTAACCTAAGTTACAATTAAACCTAACACTACACTATCATTAAATAAATTAACTACAAGTACCTACAATTAAATACAATTAAAAAAACTAAACTAAAGTACAAAACCCCCCCCACTAAATTACAAAAAATAAAAAAATATTACAAGAATTTTAAACTAATTACACCTAATCTAAGCCCCCTAATAAAATAACAAAGCCCCCCAAAATAAAAAAAATGCCCTAACCTATACTAAATTACAAAAGTTAACAGCTCTATTACCTTACCAGCCCTGAACAGGGCCCTTTGCGGGGCATGCCCCAAAGAAAACAGCTCTTTTGCCTGTAAAAAAAAAACACAATCCCCCCCCCACATTACAACCCACCACCCACATACCCCTACTCTAACCCAAACCCCCCTTAAATAAACCTAACACTACCCCCCTGAAGATCTCCCTACCTTGAGTCGTGTTCACCCAGCCGGGCCGAAGTCTTCATCCGATGGGGCAGAAGAGGACATCCAGACCGGCAGAAGTCTTCATCCAAGCGGGGCAAGAAGAGGTCTTCCATCCATCAGAAAAGTACAAAAAAACAAACAAACACTAAATTAGCAAGAATAATAAAATATTACAATAATTTTAAACTAATTACACCTAATCTAAGCCCCCTACTAGCTATTAATATAGCTACAATATAACTAATAGTTACATTGTAGCTATTTTAGGATTTATATTTATTTTACAGGCAACTTTGTATTTATTTTAACTAGGTACAATAGCTATTAAATAGTTAATAACTACCTAGCTAAAATAAATACAAATTTACCTGTAAAATAAACCCTAACCTAAGTTACAATTACACCTAACACTACACTGTCATTAAATTAACTAAATAAATTAATCCTATATAAAACTAAATACTTACCTGTAAAATAAACCCTAATATAGCTACAACATAACTAATAGTTACATTGTAGCTATTTTAGCATTTATATTTATTTTACAGGCAACTTTGTATTTATTTTAACTAGGTACAATAGCTATTAAATAGATATTTACTGTTTAATAGCTACCTAGTTAAAATAATTACAAAATTACCTGTAAAATAAATCCTAACCTAAGTTACTATTAAACCTAACACTACACTATCATTAAATAAATTAACTACAAGTACCTACAATTAAATACAATGAAATAAACTAAACTAAAGTACAAAAAAAACAAACACTAAATTACAAAAAATAAAAAAAATTACAAGAATTTTAAACTAATTACACCTAATCTAAGCCCCCTAATAAAATAACAAAGCCCCCCAAAATAAAAAAAATGCCCTACCCTATACTAAATTACAAAAGTAATCAGCTCTATTACCTTACCAGCCCTGAACAGGGCCTTTTGCGGGGCATGCCCCAAAGAAAACAGCTCTTTTGCCTGTAAAAAAAAACACAATACCCCCCCCCACATTACAACCCACCACCCACATACCCCTACTCTAACCCAAACCCCCCTTAAATAAACCTAACACTACCCCTCTGAAGATCTCTCTACCGTGTCTTCACCCAGCGGGCCGAAGTCTTCATCCGATCGGGCAGAAGAGGACATCCAGACCGGCAGAAGTCTTCATCCAAGCGGGGCAAGAAGAGGTCTTCCATCCATCAGAAGTCTTGATCCAGGCGGCATCTTCTCTGTTCATCCATCCGGAGCGGAGCGGCAGCATCCTGAAGACATCCCACGCAGAGCATCCTCTTCTTTCTTGATCCGACGACTAGGTGACTGTACCTTTAAGTGACGTCATCCAAGATGGCGTCCCTTGAATTCCGATTGGCTGATAGGATTCTATCAGCCAATCGGAATTAAGGTAGGAAAAATCTGATTGGCTGATTCAATCAGCCAATCAGATTCAAGTTCAATCCGATTGGCTGATCCAATCAGCCAATCAGATTGAGCTCGCATTCTATTGGCTGATCGGAACAGCCAATAGAATGCGAGGTCAATCTGATTGGCTGATTCCAAATAAAAAAAAGTAGAAACCAGCCGTGAGTCAGTTAAAAAGCAAATCTTTATTCTTCGGCCTCTATTTATCAAGCTGTGAACCGCAAATACACTGGAATTCCGCAGCGTATTTGCAGCGAGCCTGATTCGTCTTAGTTATCAAACCCTACAAACCGGCAAAAGTAGAATTTAGTGACGTAACATACGATCCGCCGGACACAGATCGATGCTTACGTCACTACAGATGTTCCTAACGCAAGTTCGGCACTATCTGACTACTTTTGCTAGTTATCAAATAACTAGCAGGTACGCTCGGCATTTTCCAGCCCAGCGTACCTGGTTTTCAATCCACCGCCCTAGACGCCGCGGATACCATAGGAATCAATGGGAGTTGGAAAGCAGCGAAAGCTTATGTTCGCTTCTGCACGATATCCCATTGATTCCTATGGTAATGTCTACACCTAACACCCTAACATGTACCCTGAGTCTAAACACCCCTAATCTGCCCTCCCCCTACACCGCCGCCACCTACATTATATTTATTAACCCCTAATCTGCCCCCCTACACTGCCGCCATATATATTATATTTATTAACCCCTAATCTGCCCACCCTACACCGCCACAACTATATTAAATGTATTAACCCCTAAACCTAAGTCTAACACTAACCCTAACACCCACTAACTTAAATATAATTTAACTAAATCAAAATAAATTATTCCTATTTAAAACTAAATACTTACCTACAGTATAAAATAAACCCTAAGATAGCTACAATATAACTAATAGTTACATTGTAGCTAGCTTAGGGTTTATTTTTATTTTACAGGCAACTTTGTATTTATTTTAACTAGGTACAATAGTTATTAAATAGTTATTAACTATTTAATAACTACCTAGTTAAAATAAATACAAAAGTACCTGTAAAATAAAACCTAACTTAAGTTACAATTACACCTAACACTACACTATCATTAAATTAATTACCTACATTAACTACAATTAACTACAATTAAATAAAATTAAATAAAATTATCTAAAGTACAAAAAAACCCCACTAAATTACAGAAAATAATAAATTAATTACAAGTTTTTTAAACTAATTACACCTAATCTAATCCCTCTAATAAAATAAAAATGCCCCTCAAAATAATAAAAAGCCCTACCCTATACTAAATTACGAATAGCCCTTAAAAGGGCCTTTTGCGGGGCATTGCCCCAAAGTAATCAGCTCTATTACCAGTAAAAAAAAGTACAATACCCCCGCCCAACATTAAAATCCACCACCCACACACCCAACCCTACTCTAAAACCCACCCAATCCCCCCTTAAAAAAAACTAACAATAACCCCTTGAAGATCACCCTTCCTTGAGACGTCTTCACCCAACCGTGCCGAAGTCCACCACGAAGCCGGGCGAAGTGGTCCTCCAGACAGGCAGAAGTCTTCATCCAAGCCGGCCAGAAGAGGTCCTCCAGACGGGCAGAAGTCTTCACCCAGGTGGCATCTTCTATCTTTATCCATCCGGCGCGGAGCGGCTCTATCTTCAAGACATCCGACGCGGAGCATCCTCTTCCAACAACATCCGATGATTGAATGAAGGTACCTTTAAGTGACGTCATCCAAGATGGCGTCCCTTGAATTCCGATTGGCTGATAGAATTCTATCAGCCGATCAGAATAAAGGTAGGAAAAATCCTATTGGCTGATGCAATCAGCCAATAGGATTGAAGTTCAATCCAATTGGCTGATCCAATCAGCCAATAGGATTGAGCTCGCATTCTATTGGCTGATTGGAATATAGTATATAGTATAGTGTGGGTGTTTAGTGACAAGGTACCAATAAAGCTGTAAAAAAGCCGAAGAGCAGCGAGATCGATGACTGTTAGTTAACAACAGTCCGCTGCTCATTGCACCGTACTTGGTGTGCAGCTTTTTGACAGCTTTTTTGATAATTTTGGAGAACGTATTCAGGTCCGCGGCAGCGATGTTAGGCGATCTTAGGCGAGCATATTGGTGATGTCGAATGCAGGTAAGTTGACGGCTTGATAAATAGAGGCCTTCATGTAAAACCAGCTAAAGGCAGTAAAACAAGTTGGTTATAGATCAGGTCTAACGCGTTTTAGCTCCGTGGAGCAGTACTCATAGATCTCGGTTCTATTGCCATAATGGCCACAAATTTATAATCATATAATCAGTGTCCAATTAAAAACAACTGTGCCAACTTGAAATGCCTATTAACCCTTAACGTGTATTTTCTATTCAGAGATGACTATTTAAAGATATATATCTCTGGCTATTTTTTCTGTTTAGTGGGAGGCAGGTGAATGTTTAATGTTGCAATGAATAATCAAAACGATACAATCTAAATTGCAGTGCTGTGTACATTCTAATATTTTTTTCTATCTTATAAAGAAAAACTTAAGGCCAGTAATT
Source organism: Bombina bombina (assembly GCF_027579735.1). Classification (NCBI taxonomy): domain Eukaryota; kingdom Metazoa; phylum Chordata; class Amphibia; order Anura; family Bombinatoridae; genus Bombina; species Bombina bombina. The sequence continues at coordinate 1,403,521,705 of NC_069500.1, forward strand.
GTTCATGTACTGAGTATAAGGAGTTATATTCGATATTTTCCAAGTATTGGTATTGCAAAATCTTGTTCACTGAAAAGTATATTCTTTGTAATTATATATATACTTTCTCATATTACTTTCTCATATTAAGTCACTTTCTCTACCAGAAGTTGTAACATATAATATGTTGGTTATTATTTACATTTGACTCCCTAAATTAATTAAATCATATCTGGAGTTAAATCCATCTGGCATTCTAGTTTTTAAGCAAAACATCCAGTATACTTACCTCTTACTGAGGAGTCTATCTAAGTCTCCTCCTCTTGAACCTAATGTTACCTTTTCAAGATCAAGAATAGTCCACCTGAGTGATTTAGTGTTTCTGGTATGTTTGTCTATAAAATGTTTGGCCACAGGTAACAATTTTTCTTCTCTTTTTCTGCTCATCTCTGTATCCACAGTAATGCTGGACAGATTATCTCTGATGCGGGTTCTCACTTCTTGTGAGGTTTTTCCAACATACTGTAGATGACAGAGATGGCACTCTATGAGATAAACTGCACCCTTTACTCTACAATAAAGACACATGTCTATGTCAAATGTCTCTCCCGTCTTAGCTGATGAGAACTTATTTCCAAAGTGTGCGTGTTTACAGGCTTTGCAATCACTAAAACCACATTTGTGTAATAACTTGGCTTGTAGCCAAAATGACTTTTAATTAACTGGTTTTAATAAGTGGGGGATACTCTATTACTTGTACTTTTACCTATTATAAAAGAAAATATGCACCCCTTTTCTAGGGTTCTATCTATCTATTGGGTACTTATAGGAGCGCAAACTCCCGTGAGGGTCTCAAGGCACTAGGGTTTTGGTTAGACTGTCATCAGCTTTCAGCATGGGCAAGTGTTTTTTTTAATAATATTACAGATTTTATTGTATTGTAGAGAATATTGAGTGACAAATTGAATTGCCCCTTTTTCCCTCTTATTCATGTTCTTAGGGATTTTATCTTTGATAAGGTCATTCTTATCTAAACTGGCTACTGCCAAACGGGAATCTTTGATGACTTGCTTATTGTAACCTTTATCTTTCAAGTGAACATCCTAGTAGTGATGCTTCTTTTTCATAATCAATTTGATTGGTACAGTTGCTCTTCACTCTGATGTGTTGGCCCTTAGCTATTGCCTTGAGGGTCTGTTTTGGATGGTTACTTTTTGCATGTAGAGGGCATTTTTAGAGATTGGTTTCCTATAAATGTTAGTTTCAACTTGCTTTTTATTTAAATTCCCTCGTAATGTTAAGTTTAAATAGTTTATTTCAAATTGTTGTATCTCATGAGTACAATGAACATCTAGTTGGTTGTCTTCAACATAACTCAAAAATCTCGGAAGGGTCTCCTCCTCTCCCTCCCATAACATAATGAGGTCATCTATAAAACGTTTATATATATTTGCTGTTATTCCTGAAAGGGTTTTCAAAACACCCCATCATGACTAAAATAGTTGTGAGTCAAGAGATATTCTATAACTTTAAGGACATAGGTCTATAAATTCTTACTCAAATTACTTCTCTTTGCTAAAAAGTAACTCACTGCTTGTAAACCTTTTTCATGGGGTATTGAGCTATAAAGGGAAACCATATAAAGGGTAAGCCATTTACTGTTACAGGTCCATTCCAAATCCCCAAATGCCTGTATCAGGTGTTTAGAATCTCTGAGATAGCTGGTCAAATTTAACACAAGTGGTTGTAAGATAGAGTCCACCCACTCTGATAGTGGTTCCAGAAAGGGAGCCCACTCCTGAAACAATAGGGTGTCCCTTCACATCTCGAATGCTTTTATGAACTTTAGGAAATACATGAAATACTGGTATTTGTGGGTTGGTGTTAATGAAAAAATCATATGTAGATTTATCTATAAAAATGTTGTGCAATCCCTCATCCAGAATATGTATTAAGTTATGCATGTATTCATTTGTGGGGTCTCCTGATAATACTGACTAGCATTTGGTATCTAGTAATTGTCTCATCATTTCTTTATCATAATCTTTCCTGTTTAAGACCACAAAACTCCCCCCTTTGTCAGATTTTTTTATAGTAATATTGGCTGCTAGTTCTTTAATCACTTGATTTTCTTTTCTAGTTAAATCATAATGATAATTCAATGATGGCTCATTATAGAGCACTTCTAAATCTCTGACAACTCTTTCTTGGAGTTTTTATTTTGAAGTCCTCATCATGGTTCTCCATGCTGGTTGTTAGTTCAGCCATCCTAAAGTGCAAAGTTCACAAAAATATAAAATGCTGCAAGCTAAAAAGGTGTGACAACCTTTCAGTAGCATATGGTCAATCATCGTTGTGCCATACGGGAGGCACTTAGCAAAGGTGAATCTGAACAGCCCATAGCACGCCATTTTTGTCAGTTTAAACATGTCGTTTCAAGCCTGAGATCTATGCTGATTGACCACGTACCCCCTATGCCAAGAGGCGGTAACCGAGGGAAGAAATTGTTACAACTTGAAAGCAAGTGGATTTATCGGCTGGACACCTTAGCCCCAAGGGGCCTTAACACCTCCCTGCATTTCAGCCTTTCTACTGAACTGAATGAGACAGGGAAAGATCCATACTTTCTCCACTATGGGCTAGATTTATCAAAGCTGAGGCGTACAGGGGCACGTATACGCGCCCCTTTACGCCTCAGCTCGCCTGTGGTTGGGTGATTTTACCCGCAGGTAATCAACATTGCACACGAGCGCAATTTTGCACTCGTGTGCAATCCCGCCCCCTGCCCGCGCACAGCCAATCAGGCGCGGGCAGGAGCTGTCAATCTCCTCGGTCGGACTCGACCGTGGAAATTGAATTTCGCCACCTTAGAGGTGTCAAAGAGGTTAAGGAAGCAGCAGTCTGGTGACCGCTGCTTGATAAATTACGGTGAGCAAGTTCTTGGGAGAACTTGCAGCCGTAGGGCTTTGGTAAATCGAGCCCTATGTACAATTATACTTTCTCATCCTTTATGGTATCAACATTGGGGTCTAACTGCTCATTAAAATTTCTAACATGATCCATTGGGGCATGAAGTACCATCATGTTTTTTCCACATAAAATATATAGGTCTCTGATATGTTCTAACACTAGTTGTGTAATGTTTAGTGCACCGTGGCATCTCTCTTATATGTAAGATTGTGCTGTCCTTTCTGGAATACATATATATAAGTGTGAGTGTGTGTGTGTGTGGACTGTGTGTGTGTATATATATATATATACATATATATATGTGTGTGTGTGTGTATAATATACAGTATATGTATGTAAGTATGTATAAATAAATATATATCTAAGTGAGTGTGTGAGTGTGTGTGTGTGTTTATATCTATCTATCTATCTATCTAGCTATCTATAGATGTGTATATATACTGTATCTATATATATATATATATATATATATATATATTTATGTATGTGTATATATCTATATGTATGATGTGTGTGTGTATAATATACAGTATATGTATGTATGTATAAATAAATATATATATAAGTGAGTGTGTATGTGTGTGTGTTTATACTGAATATCTCTATCTATCTATATATCTATCTAAATGTGTGTGTAGGTATATATATATATATATATATCATCTATCTATCTATCTATCTATCTATCTATCTATATATATGTGTGTATAATATACAGTATATGTATGTATGTATGTATGTATGTATGTATAAATAAATATATATCTAAGTGAGTGTGTATGTGTGTTTATATCTATATATCTATCTATCTATATACCTGTATGTGTGTATATCTATCTATATGTATGTGTGTGCGTGTGTGTATATAATATACAGTATGTATATGAATGTATATATACATATATAAAAGTTTGGAGTTCAGAATAGTTTGGATTTTTGAATATTTGAATTTTCAAAATGGGACAGTTTATAGAGGGGATGGAACCAAGTTTAAACAACAATATCCTATGTCATTTAGACAATATTTATATGTCATTATACAGCTTATACATGTAACCTAAAGGCAGTTTTATATAATTTTTAATACTTTATTATATCATTATCATTTATTTATTTTTTATTTTTTTAAAAACTATTAATTAAAAATTTTGGAGTTTAGAATAGTATAGTATAGTATAGTATAGAATAAGTTTGGATTTTGGAATATATATATATATATATATATATATATATATATATATATATATATATATATATATATATATATATATAAAAGCTCCAAACAGTGTGCACTCCAGAACGATAGTCCACAACAGCCTTGGGTGCAGCAAAACTTAGAATATCCATGAAACAAAGCGCACTCCAAAGGACTTAACATATAATCACTGACAGAATTGTAGAATGCACAGGAGAAACTATGAGACAGTATGCCACACAGCTTGAGGTCTCTTCTCCAGATCACACTGTTGATAATAAAAATCACGCTGTGAAATTAAAAAGAACGGAAATACTTTCCTGGGTGATTAGTCAGGCTCAGAAATATGCAACACGTTTACATTTGTCTTAGGTCTGACTGATTAAAGAACTAAAATGTTATTAAAATCTATGGCTCCCCAAACTGATATCTTGTGAAATATCTAAGATATTTTGAATTTTGGAACAAGAAATATGGTTTAATTATAATATAAAACTTTAAATTAGATTTACTTGTTGCATAGAAATGCATATTTTTCTGTGTTGTATTATTGGAAACACGTTTTGACATTTTTGATTTAATGTAATCAATCTATGTTTCTAAATATTTTTATTCTTGAGGTTTTTTATGGTAAATTTAGAAATACATTTAAAAATGTTATTGATAAAGCTAAGCAATCTTGCAAAAAACTTTATTTTATAAATGTTATTTAGTATCTTTATATATATATATATATATATATATATATATATATATATATATATATATATATATATATATATATTTTCCCTAAAATTATATAACATTTTAAAATGCAAAATAGATTTATTAATTTACAAAAAATAAAAATCAATATTATATTTCAATATATTTAAATTTTCATGAGACTGCAACTTTAAATTCAATTTAATGTATTGAAAATAGGAAGTAATACATTTGAAATATTAAATATTCTTAAAACAAACATTTACTTACTAAAAAAATGTTTTACATATTAAATGCTCCTGAATCAACTCACCTTCAAAAATATTGAACATGTTTAATAATAATCATCTTCTAACACTCAAACATAATTTAAAAGCACATTGAATAACTGTATTTATTTATGTAACATCAAGCAAATAAAGTGCAATTAAATAAATTATCACGTTGTCAAGGAAAGCTGAAGTAATTAGGTGTCACTTTTTAAACGTAATGGCCAAGATTCACTAAACTGCGCTACAAAACTTTGTGGCAATATACAAATAAATAATAATAATAATGAAATATTTAGGTGTCAGTTTTTAAACGTAATGGCCAAGATTCACTAAACTGCACTACAACATTTTATGGCACTATACAAATAAATTATAATAATTATGGGAAATCTAGCAAATTTAGCAAAATACTGGCTATTTTAAACCCAGGAATCCTACCACATTTTCCAAATTAATGAATATACTTTTTACCTCTGTGATTACCTTGTATCTAAGCATTTTCTTACAGCCCCCTGATCGCATGGCTTTTTATTTATTATCTATTGACTTGAATTTTAGCCATTTAGTGCTCTGCAGTGCTGACTCTTAAATAAGTCCATAGGAGTGAGCACAGTTATCTATATGGCCCACATAAGGTAGCATTTTCCTGTTGTGAAAAGCTTATAAAAAAAGCATGTGATAAGAGGCCATCTATAGTGGCTAAGAAACAGGCAGAAATTTAGAGGTTAAAAGGTTATAAAGTATATTAATATAACAATGTTGGTTGTGCAATGTTGGGTAATGGGTAGTAAAGGCGTTATCTATCTTTTTAAACATTAACAATTTGGGTGTAGACTGTCCCTTTAAGTAATTTGGCTAGACTCAATTAAACCTTTGTGTGAATCAAATACTGAGTGGAAAAAAACTTACAAAAACATCTTAATATGAAAACTACAGAATTAATAAAGATTGTTACCTGCCCCTCATCACATCTGTGAGTTGTGAGTCACTGTCTGCTATAAGCAAAGGGGCACATAGAAGTCCCGCTGTGAAGGCTAAAGTAGGAAAAAAACGGGGTTGCCCATTAATTACACTTGTTTTTATTTATTTTTTAATAATTAGCAGCTAAACTCATTTAAAGTCTCAGTTAATCTCAGGTTAATCTTTGCTTTAAATACATCAAGCGATCTTGCATTTATTTTGTGCTTAAAGGGACATGAAACCCAAATTTTTTCTTTTGTGATTCAGATAGATCATGCACTTTTAAACAACTTTCTAATTTACTTCTATTATCTAATTTGCTTCGTTATCTTGATATTATTTGTTGAAAAGCATATCTAGATAGGATCAGTAGCTGCTGATTGGTGGCTGCACATAAATGCCTTGTGTGATTGGCTCACCCATGTGCATTGCTATTTCTTCAACAAAGAATATCTAAATAATGAAGCAAATTAGATTATAGAAGTAAATTGGAATGTTGTTTAAAATTGTATATTCTACCTGACTCATGAGAGAAAATTTTTGGGTTTAGTGTCCCTTTAATGTCGCTTTAACCCATTGGCTACCAGAGGGGACAAAATGCGTTACATCTCTCGAGGGACCAAAGATGATTGCAAATTATTCTAATTAAGATCAAGTAACAATCAAGATTGAATATATATGCAAATTGAATTACAAATTCCAAAAAACAACATCTCTAGGAAAGGGAAATGTTTCACAGAAAGAGTGGTCTGGCAGTCAGTGCAAGTTTAGAAGAAAACTTTGGTTAGCACACGCGTCTCACCCTCCCTTCCAGCCCTTCTTGTCTTAGGCACCTCCTGCTGGGGAAGAGGCGACTGCTGTTCATCTGATATGTTCGGTTGAAGTCTAGACACTTTTCACTTTGGGGATTATAAGGTAACCAGTAGTTTAAGGCTTAAGAGGAATAAAACGCTGCTGGGTGTGAAAGCAAAATTGTTTCAAACAATGAAAATGTATTTCCTCGCCCTTGGGCAGGAACACCTGCCACCTTGGGAGACAAGACCTCCGAAGTTTCACTATAGCATCATAGCTATGGCTGGGAGTTAGGGTCAGCAAGGAGGGCACAGGGGTTTAATATCATTGTTATGGCTGGCATCTCTGGTAGAAGAAGCTACAGTAGTAAGGTGCACGGAAGATTGGTCCAGATTTTGTTACAGGTTCATTCTATGGCCATTTAATTAAAGGGATATGAAACCCAAATGCGCTCTCTCCCCATGGTTTTCTTTCTTGAAGAGATACCTAGGTAGACATGTGGAGCAATACATGGCCGGAAATAGTTCCACCATCTAGGGCTCTTGCAAATGGATAACATTCTTGCAAAACTGCTGCCATATAGTGCTCCGGACACGTGCACACTCCTGAGCTTGAATCCCTGCTTTTCAACAAAAGATACAAAGAGAACCAAGAAAATTGAATAACAGAAATAAATGACATGCTGTCTGAATCATAAAAGAAAAATGTTGGGTTTCATGTCCCTTTAAAGAGACAAGAATCAATATACAATTAATAACAGAATAAACAATCTGATTGAGCAATGTATGTTTCTTTAGCAATTAAAGAGACATAAAACACCAACATTTTCATGTTTCGCGTTCACTTGTCGGGAGCACTATATGGCAGACATGTTGCTAAAATGCTTTTAATAATGTTATACATTGAACACAGCTTCAGATATGTGCTTGCTACCTACCTAGGTATGCTCTTCAACACATGATGTTAAGAGAATTACATTTTATAATCAAAGTAAATTGACAAGTTTTATTTTTGTGTGATCTGAATCACAAAAGGAAAAAAATGTGTTTCATACACCTTTAATTGTTAAATGACTATAAAACTGCAATTAGATTATGTTTTTGATTGTGCTACTGATTTCCTTTACCTATGTGTTTAACCTCCAAAAAGGGATTAAACATATAGTTATAGTCAGTCAGTTCAGAAGCTGGACATGGCCAGTGATTGGTATTTATGCAGGTATGCCACTTACGATTGGCTCACACACCATGTTCACAGCTATGTACTGCTCCAGAAGTGAATTTGACTATGTGTTTAACCCATTTCTGGTATTAAACTCATAGGGGTTGATTCCAATCCTTAAAGGGACACTAAACTTACACCTAAAGGGACTTGAAACCCAAACAATTTATTTCATGATTCAGATAGAACATGACATTTTCTAATTCACTTCTTTAATATCATTTTTTCTTTGTTCTATTTGTATCTTTTATTGAAAAAAGCTCAGGAGCATGTCTTCATTTGCAAGAGCACTAGAGGGCAGCATTATTTCCTGACAATATAGGGCTCCAGACGCCTACCTAGGTATCTCTTTATAGAATCTCATGGGAACAAAGCCAATTTGATAATAGAAGTAAATTGGAAACTTTTTTTTAATTGTATGTTCTGTCTGAATCACAAAATATTTTTTGGGGGGGCTTCATGTCCCTTTAAGCTCTCATGATTCAAAACCATGCAGTTTTAAGAGACTTCAAAGTTACTTCCATTATTAAATCATCCATAGAGTTTTTATATGCACACTTTATGAGGTACCAGCTACTACTGAGCATGTGCAAGAGTTTACAGCATATACATCAATAAGTCTGTGATTGGTCTGTGATTGGTTGATGGTTGTCACAGGGTCGCTGGCAAATTAAAGTCAATTTTAAAATTTGTCACAAAATATTTGCTACTTATTTAAAATTCAGTAAGTGCTATTGCATTGTCTTATTTATTATGCACTTGTTGAGCATGCAATTTTATTGTATTTCATGGTCATTTAAAGGGACATGAAACCCCAACATTTTATTTTATTATTAAAATAGAGAATACAAATGTAATAGGAAATAGTGCTGCCATATAGTGCTCTAGCAAATGGATAGCATTGTTGCAAAACTGCTGCCATCTAGTGCTCCGGGCACGTGCATGCTGTTGAGAATACATCCCTGCTTTTCAACAAAAGATACCAAGAGTACAAAGAAAAATGAATATTAGAACTACATGGGAAAAGTTGTATAAAATTGAATGTTCTAGCTGAATCATGAAAGAAAAATGTTGGGTTTATTGTCCCTTTAAGAAAAGCTTATCAAATAATTTGTCAGAAAATAATTCCATAGACTTTAATGGTGAATTTTGTAGAAAAAAACATTAGATAGATTTTTTTAAATGATTTAAATCTACCCCATAACTAAAGCAACGGTACCATAAGAAATGCAACTTTATCTCCCTATAAAGAAACCTCAATCTCAGAAATTAAATGTGTGACCTTTAAAGGGACAAAGCGATAATACTATGTGCATACAAGTGATTTCAAAACCTACTTAATTTGAAAAATAGCAGTAAGTAAATAATACACAGTCTATCTATCTATCTATCTATCTATCTATCCATATTTATCTATCTATATATCTATCTATCCATATCTATCTAGCTATATATCTATCCATATCTATCTATCTATCTATCCATCTATCATCTTCTAATTAGCTATCCATCTATCTATCTATCTATCTATCTATCTATCTATCTATCTATCTATCTGTCTAGCTATCTAGCTATCAATATCCAGCCATATCTATCTATCCATATCTATCTATCTATCTATCTATCTATCTATCTATCTATCTATCTATCTATCTATCATCTATCTATCATCTTCTAATTAGCTATCCATCTATCTATCATCTATCTATCTATCTATCTATCTATCTATCATCTATCTATCATCTTCTAATTAGCTATCCA
>NC_069500.1:1403539059-1403551559 GCF_027579735.1 Bombina bombina
GTGTTTGTAAAGGTAAGTGTTATCCATTCCATTTTTTATATTATTCAGATGCTCCCTAATTCGATCTTTTAACATTCTTTTGGTTTCCCCAAAGTAAAATAAATTGCATGAACATTTTAGGATATATATTACATTTTTTGTTGTGCATCTAATAATCTCTTTTATTTGAAAACTTTCTTCTGAATTATTTATTTTTAAATTAGTTATTTTTTTGCTGTGATTGCAGGCCTTACATGAGTAACATGGGAAGAAACCTCTTATACTTTTACCCATTAGATCTTTCTGTATTTTTTGGCCTATCCTTGGTTGTTTAAGATCACTGGGGGCCAGAATTGATTTTAAATTACTCGCTTTTTTGAAGATAAATTTTGGGTTTTCTGAAATTTTATCTCCCAAGATTTCATCTTCCCTTATTATATACCAATATTTTTTAATGATTTTTTTGATAATATTATGGTCTGCATGGTACTCTGTTATAAATGGTATTTCGATTTTTTCTGTATTTTTGGGTAATTTTTCTTTATATGTGAGTAAACCATCCCTATTTGTATTTTTAGCTTTATTCAGTGCCTTTTTTGTGGTTTCAGATTTATACCCTCTGGCTAGAAATTTGTTTTCTAACTTTTCTGCCTGTTCTTCAAAGTCAAAAGGTCTTGAGCAATTCTTTTTTATGCGAAGAAATTGACCTAATGGGATATTCTGTTTCCATATGTCTAAATGCCAACTTTTTGAATGTACATATGAGTTTTTGTCTCTATTTTGTTTTCTATGACCATTATTTCTAAGTCTAAAAAGATTATTGTATCCTTACTCCAGTTTGAAGTGAATTTTAAACCCCAAGTGTTGTTGTTCATGTTCTCTAACATATTGGTTAGCCCTTCTTGTGTCCCTTCCCATATAATTAGCAGGTCGTCTATGTATCTTCTATAGAGCACAAGGTTTGCGCCATAGTTATTTTTGCTGAAGAAATCATCTTCCCAAGAACCCATAAATAGGTTTGCATAACTTGGCGCAAACCTTGTGCCCATAGCCATACCTTCTATCTGGAGGTAAAATTGTTTTTCAAAAGCAAAAACATAATTTATGTAAGAACTTACCTGATAAATTCATTTCTTTCATATTAACAAGAGTCCATGAGCTAGTGACGTATGGGATATACATTCCTACCAGGAGGGGCAAAGTTTCCCAAACCTTAAAATGCCTATAAATACACCCCTCACCACACCCACAAATCAGTTTAACGAATAGCCAAGAAGTGGGGTGATAAGAAAAAAAGTGCGAAGCATATAAAATAAGGAATTGGAATAATTGTGCTTTATACAAAAAAATCATAACCACCACAAAAAAGGGTGGGCCTCATGGACTCTTGTTAATATGAAAGAAATGAATTTATCAGGTAAGTTCTTACATAAATTATGTTTTCTTTCATGTAATTAACAAGAGTCCATGAGCTAGTGACGTATGGGATAATGACTACCCAAGATGTGGATCTTTCCACACAAGAGTCACTAGAGAGGGAGGGATAAAATAAAGACAGCCAATTCCTGCTGAAAATAATCCACACCCAAATAAAAGTTTAACAAAAAACATAAGCAGAAGATTCAAACTGAAACCGCTGCCTGAAGAACTTTTCTACCAAAAACTGCTTCAGAAGAAGAAAATACATCAAAATGGTAGAATTTAGTAAAAGTATGCAAAGAGGACCAAGTTGCTGCTTTGCAGATCTGGTCAACCGAAGCTTCATTCCTAAACGCCCAGGAAGTAGAAACTGACCTAGTAGAATGAGCTGTAATTCTTTGAGGCGGAATTTTACCCGACTCAACATAGGCAAGATGAATTAAAGATTTCAACCAAGATGCCAAAGAAATGGCAGAAGCTTTCTGGCCTTTCCTAGAACCGGAAAAGATAACAAATAGACTAGAAGTCTTACGGAAAGATTTCGTAGCTTCAACATAATATTTCAAAGCTCTAACAACATCCAAAGAATGCAATGATTTCTCCTTAGAATTCTTAGGATTAGGACATAATGAAGGAACCACAATTTCTCTACTAATGTTGTTGGAATTCACAACTTTAGGTAAAAATTCAAAAGAAGTTCGCAACACCGCCTTATCCTGATGAAAAATCAGAAAAGGAGACTCACACGAAAGAGCAGATAATTCAGAAACTCTTCTAGCAGAAGAGATGGCCAAAAGGAACAAAACTTTCCAAGAAAGTAATTTAATGTCCAATGAATGCATAGGTTCAAACGGAGGAGCTTGAAGAGCTCCCAAAACCAAATTCAAACTCCATGGAGGAGAAATTGACTTAATGACAGGTTTTATACGAACCAAAGCTTGTACAAAACAATGAATATCAGGAAGAATAGCAATCTTTCTGTGAAAAAGAACAGAAAGAGCAGAGATTTGTCCTTTCAAAGAACTTGCGGACAAACCCTTATCCAAACCATCCTGAAGAAATTGTAAAATTCTCGGTATTCTAAAAGAATGCCAAGAAAAATGATGAGAAAGACACCATGAAATATAAGTCTTCCAGACTCTATAATATATCTCTCTAGATACAGATTTACGAGCCTGTAACATAGTATTAATCACGGAGTCAGAGAAACCTCTATGACCAAGAATCAAGCGTTCAATCTCCATACCTTTAAATTTAAGGATTTCAGATCCGGATGGAAAAAAGGACCTTGTGACAGAAGGTCTGGTCTTAACGGAAGAGTCCATGGCTGGCAAGATGCCATCTGGACAAGATCCGCATACCAAAACCTGTGAGGCCATGCCGGAGCTATTAGCAGAACAAACGAGCATTCCCTCAGAATCTTGGAGATTACTCTTGGAAGAAGAACTAGAGGCGGAAAGATATAGGCAGGATGATACTTCCAAGGAAGTGATAATGCATCCACTGCCTCCGCCTGAGGATCCCGGGATCTGGACAGATACCTGGGAAGTTTCTTGTTTAGATGAGAGGCCATCAGATCTATCTCTGGGAGCCCCCACATTTGAACAATCTGAAGAAATACCTCTGGGTGAAGAGACCATTCGCCCGGATGCAACGTTTGGCGACTGAGATAATCCGCTTCCCAATTGTCTACACCTGGGATATGAACCGCAGAGATTAGACAGGAGCTGGATTCCGCCCAAACCAAAATTCGAGATACTTCTTTCATAGCCAGAGGACTGTGAGTCCCTCCTTGATGATTGATGTATGCCACAGTTGTGACATTGTCTGTCTGAAAACAAATGAACGATTCTCTCTTCAGAAGAGGCCAAAACTGAAGAGCTCTGAAAACTGCACGGAGTTCCAAGATATTGATCGGTAATCTCACCTCCTGAGATTCCCAAACTCCTTGTGCCGTCAGAGATCCCCACACAGCTCCCCAACCTGCGAGACTTGCATCTGTTGAAATTATAGTCCAGGTCGGAAGAACAAAAGAAGCCCCCTGAATTAAACGATGGTGATCTGTCCACCACGTTAGAGAGTGCCGAACAATCGGTTTTAAAGATATTAATTGATATATCTTCGTGTAATCCCTGCACCATTGGTTCAGCATACAGAGCTGAAGAGGTCGCATGTGAAAACGAGCAAAGGGGATCGCGTCCGATGCAGCAGTCATAAGACCTAGAATTTCCATGCATAAGGCTACCGAAGGGAATGATTGAGACTGAAGGCTTCGACAGGCTGTAATCAATTTTAGACGTCTCTTGTCTGTTAAAGACAAAGTCATGGACACTGAATCTATCTGGAAACCCAGAAAGGTTACCCTTGTTTGAGGAATCAAAGAACTTTTTGGTAAATTGATCCTCCAACCATGATCTTGAAGAAACAACACAAGTCGATTCGTATGAGACTCTGCTAAATGTAAAGACGGAGCAAGTACCAAGATATCGTCCAAATAAGGAAATACCACAATACCCTGTTCTCTGATTACAGACAGAAGGGCACCGAGAATCTTTGTGAAAATTCTTGGAGCTGTAGCAAGGCCAAACGGTAGAGCCACAAATTGGTAATGCTTGTCTAGAAAAGAGAATCTCAGGAACTGATAATGATCTGGATGAATCGGAATATGCAGATATGCATCCTGTAAATCTATTGTGGACATATAATTCCCTTGCTGAACAAAAGGCAATATAGTCCTTACAGTTACCATCTTGAACGTTGGTATCCTTACATAACGATTCAATAATTTTAGATCCAGAACTGGTCTGAAGGAATTCTCCTTCTTTGGTACAATGAAGAGATTTGAATAAAACCCCATCCCCTGTTCCGGAACTGGAACTGGCATAATTACTCCAGCCAACTCTAGATCTGAAACACAATTCAGAAATGCTTGAGCTTTCACTGGATTTACTGGGACATGGGAAAGAAAAAATCTCTTTGCAGGAGGTCTCATCTTGAAACCAATTCTGTACCCTTCTGAAACAATGTTCTGAATCCAAAGATTGTGAACAGAACTGATCCAAATTTCTTTGAAAAAACGTAACCTGCCCCCTACCAGCTGAACTGGAATGAGGGCCGTACCTTCATGTGAACTTAGAAGCAGGCTTTGCCTTTCTAGCAGGCTTGGATTTATTCCAGACTGGAGATGGTTTCCAAACTGAAACTGCTCCTGAGGACGAAGGATCAGGCTTTTGTTCTTTGTTGAAACGAAAGGAACGAAAACGATTGTTAGCCCTGTTTTTACCTTTAGACTTTTTATCCTGTGGTAAAAAAGTTCCTTTCCCACCAGTAACAGTTGAAATAATAGAATCCAACTGAGAACCAAATAATTTGTTTCCCTGGAAAGAAATGGAAAGTAGAGTTGATTTAGAAGCCATATCAGCATTCCAAGTCTTAAGCCATAAAGCTCTTCTGGCTAAGATAGCCAGAGACATAAATCTAACATCAACTCTAATAATATCAAAAATGGCATCACAGATGAAATTATTAGCATGCTGGAGAAGAATAATAATATCATGAGAATCACGATTTGTTACTTGTTGCGCTAGAGTTTCCAACCAAAAAGTTGAAGCTGCAGCAACATCAGCCAATGATATAGCAGGTCTAAGAAGATTACCTGAACATAGATAAGCTTTTCTTAGAAAAGATTCAATTTTTCTATCTAAAGGATCCTTAAACGAGGTACCATCTGATGTAGGAATGGTAGTACGTTTAGCAAGGGTAGAAATAGCCCCATCAACTTTAGGGATTTTGTCCCAAAATTCTAATCTGTCAGGCGGAACAGGATATAATTGCTTAAAACGTTTAGAAGGAGTAAATGAATTACCCAATCTATCCCATTCCTTAGCAATTACTGCAGAAATAGCATTAGGAACAGGAAAGACTTCTGGAATAACCGCAGGAGCTTTAAAAACCTTATCCAAACGTATAGAATTAGTATCAAGAGGACTAGAATCCTCTATTTCTAAAGCAATTAGTACTTCTTTAAGTAAAGAGCGAATAAATTCCATCTTAAATAAATATGAAGATTTATCAGCATCAATCTCTGAGACAGAATCCTCTGAACCAGAAGAGTCCAAAGAATCAGAATGATGGTGTTCATTTAAAAATTCATCTGTAGAGAGAGAAGATTTAAAAGACTTTTTACGTTTACTAGAAGGAGAAATAACAGACAAAGCCTTCTAAAATCTCTTATGTTATCAGGAACATTCTGCACCTTAGATGTTGAGGGAACTGCAACAGGCAATGGTACATCACTAAAGGAAATATTATCTGCATTAACAAGTTTGTCATGACATTTAATACAAACAACAGCTGGAGGAATAGCTACCAAAAGTTTACAGCAGATACACTTAGCTTTGGTAGATCCAGCAGGTAGAGGTTTTCCTGTAGTATCTTCTGGCTCAGATGCAACGTGAGACATCTTGCAATATGTAAGAGAAAAAACAACATATAAAGCAAAATAGATCAAATTCCTTATAAGACAGTTTCAGGAATGGGAAAAAATGCCAAACATCAAGCTTCTAGCAACCAGAAGCAAATGAAAAATGATTCTGAAATAATGTGGAGACAAAAGCGACGCCCATATTTTTTGGCGCCAAACAAGACGCCCACATTATTTGGCGCCTAAATGCTTTTGGCGCCAAAAATGACGCCACATCCGGAACGCCGACATTTTTGGCGCAAAATAACGTCAAAAAAATGACGCAACTTCCGGCGACACGTATGACGCCGGAAACGGAAATGAATTTTTGCGCCAAAAAAATCCGCGCCAAGAATGACGCAATAAAATGAAGCATTTTCAGCCCCCGCGAGCCTAACAGCCCACAGGGAAAAAGTCAAATTGAGGTAAGAAAAATATGATAATTAAAGCATAATCCCAAATATGAAACTGACTGTCTGGAAATAAGGAAAGTTGAACATTCTGAGTCAAGGCAAATAAATGTTTGAATACATATATTTAGAACTTTATAAATAAAGTGCCCAACCATAGCTTAGAGTGTCACAGAAAATAAGACTTACTTACCCCAGGACACTCATCTACATGTTTGTAGAAAGCCAAACCAGTACTGAAACGAGAATCAGTAGAGGTAATGGTAAATATGAGAGTATATCGTCGATCTGAAAAGGGAGGTAAGAGATGAATCTCTACGACCGATAACAGAGAACCTTATGAAATAGACCCCGTAGAAGGAGATCACTGCATTCAATAGGCAATACTCTCCTCACATCCCTCTGACATTCACTGCACGCTGAGAGGAAAACCGGGCTCCAACTTGCTGCGGAGCGCATATCAACGTAGAATCTAGCACAAACTTACTTCACCACCTCCCTTGGAGGCAAAGTTTGTAAAACTGATTTGTGGGTGTGGTGAGGGGTGTATTTATAGGCATTTTAAGGTTTGGGAAACTTTGCCCCTCCTGGTAGGAATGTATATCCCATACGTCACTAGCTCATGGACTCTTGTTAATTACATGAAAGAAATAGTTGTTTTCCAGTATATATCTCATACTTTTTATAATGAAATTTCTATGTTGATCTGTCATGAATTTATCTGTTTTAAGGAAAGATTCTGCTGCTAACAAGCCTTTGGAATGGTTGATGGTGGTGTATAGTGATGTTACATCTGCCGTAGCCAGAATCATATTGTCATTCCATTTTATAGACTCTAGAGTGTTTAATACTTGTGTTGAGTCTCTAAGGTATGATTTTAAAGTTTTTACATGAATTTGTAGGAAGTTGTCTACATATTTTGATAAATTGGCAGATGGAGAATCGATCCCAGAAATAATGGGTCTGCCGGGGGGGTTAACCATGCTCTTATGTATTTTTGGCAGAAAGTAAAAAATCGGAATTTTAGGATGTTTTGGTGTTAGAAATTCAAATTCCTTTTTGTTAAGTAGTCCTGATTTTTCACCTTCTGCCAACAATTTATTTAGGTTTTTCTTAAACTTTTCTGTCGGATCAGACTCTAATTTTTTATATGTATTGGTGTCTCCCAATAATCTGTGAGCTTCTTTTAAATAATTATCTGTGTCCATAAGGACAATCCCTCCCCCTTTGTCTGCCATTTTAATCGTTATTTTTTCATTCTTTCTCAAGTTTTCCATCACCATTTTTTCTTTAAGGCTCATATTATAGTTTTTAATCTTTGGTAGATTGTATTTTCTTACTTCTTTACAGGCTAATTTTTCAAAGGTTTCTAGCATATTTCCTTTGGCATGTAGGGGGTTAAATTTCGATTTGACTTTTAAGTCTGTATGTGTAACCATATCTTTATTCACTGTTTTTTGGTTCGTCTGTCTTTCTATGGGATTTTTTAGGAAGAATCTTTTTATGGTTAGGTTTCTTACAAACTTTTTATGTGGATGTGTGTGTTGAACTTGTTCATTCTGACTGTTGGGGCGAAAGTCAACCCTAAGCTCAAGACCCTTTTCTCTTCCTCCTTTAAAGTGTTACTGCTTAAATTAAGAATTCCATTATGTGTGTCTGTTACCTCCATCTTACGAACTGCTAATTATATGGGAAGGGACACAAGAAGGGCTAACCAATATGTTAGAGAACATGAACAACAACACTTGGGGTTTAAAATTCACTTCAAACTGGAGTAAGGATACAATAATCTTTTTAGACTTAGAAATAATGGTCATAGAAAACAAAATAGAGACAAAAACTCATTTTAAAAAAACTGATGCAAACAATTATGTACATTCAAAAAGTTGGCATTTAGAGATATGGAAACAGAATATCCCATTAGGTCAATTTCTTCGCATAAAAAAGAATTGCTCAAGACCTTTTGACTTTGAAGAACAGGCAGAAAAGTTAGAAAACAAATTTCTAGCCAGAGGGTATAAATCTGAAACCACAAAAAAGGCACTGAATAAAGCTAAAAATACAAATAGGGATGGTTTACTCACATATAAAGAAAAATTACCCAAAAATACAGAAAACATCGAAATACCATTTATAACAGAGTACCATGCAGACCATAATATTATCAAAAAAATCATTAAAAAATATTGGTATATAATAAGGGAAGATGAAATCTTGGGAGATAAAATTTCAGAAAACCCAAAATTTATCTTCAAAAAAGCGAGTAATTTAAAATCAATTCTGGCCCCCAGTGATCTTAAACAACCAAGGATAGGCCAAAAAATACAGAAAGATCTAATGGGTAAAAGTATAAGAGGTTTCTTCCCATGTTACTCATGTAAGGCCTGCAATCACAGCAAAAAAATAACTAATTTAAAAATAAATAATTCAGAAGAAATTTTTCAAATAAAAGAGATTATTAGATGCACAACAAAAAATGTAATATATATCCTAAAATGTTTGTGCAATTTATTTTACTTTGGGGAAACCAAAAGAATGTTAAAAGATCGAATTAGGGAGCATCTGAACAATATAAAAAATGGAATGGATAACACTTACCTTTACAAACACTTTAAGAATGTACACAAAGGGAACAATAAAGACCTGACATATTGGGGTATAAAAAAAGTACAAAGACACTGGAGAGGAGGGAATATGGAGAAAAAGTTGTTGATAAAAGAAGCTGAGTTGATATATCAATATAATACTCTTTCCCCATTAGGTTTAAATTCTGAACTGGATCTGTCCCCATTCCTCTTTGAGTTATAAAATTCTAAATAGAAAATCAATAAACATATTTCATATATAGTATGAAATAAACCTTTTCCATATACACATAATTTTAAACATTGTTACACACATATTAAAGTATGAAACGTATAAGTAGAAATTTTTGTCTATAATTTTAATTTAACTTATAGATTGGGGCATAAATAACTGGAGGTAACATATTAACAACAAGGATATATTAATTATGGGAACTTAAAAATAACTATTGGAACTAAGAATATAACCATTAATCACACTAATAAAAGAAGGTAATTTAATTTCATCCAGTCACTAATCACACACAAGTCTGACCAAGTTTTTGTATATATTAATAATGATAACCAATAAGTATCTTGTAAGGCTTTTTAAGAGAAGACAATATGTAGCATTACAGCTACATAATAAAACTATGTTGCCTATAATAGGAAATATCATAGAACAGTACAATGATACATATGTAACGTTTATACAGTGATACACATCAATACCACCTTAAAGAAATAAATCCTAAAAAAAGAAAATTTCAAATTAAAGAAAAAATGGAAATATTGAATTTCTGATTCTTTATAATTAATGTGGATCCGAATTACCTGTTAAGTACACAAAGAATTATAAAACAACTAAGTTAAACTACTCCTTTATGAGGAAACACCAGGAACAACAATGAAGTAACCATGGAAAGATCAAATAATCCACCTTTACACACAATCAAGAAACAACCAATAAGGATCAAGCAGGACATTTAAAAAGAGAGAAGCTACTAGTCACCAGCATCTTGATAAAGCTCTGAGAAGAGCGAAACGCGTTGAGCTGTGTGACCTTTTTTATCCATGAACTTACATTCAAATCATATCTGATATATAGATTATTAAAATAACTCGGGTTATCATTTCTCTACATTTCTATCCCACCAACCATTTGGGGAATTGCAAAAGATCTTCACTATCAACTGCATGCATAAGCACTAACAGCGATCTCACTGCCATTGAAAGACGACCTCCCACGAAGGAGTGTGACGTCAGACGCCGAGGACAGACAACGGAGTGAGAGAACAGCATGGAGAAGCAGTAAGCGGCCAGAGTAGTGCGGTCTCCCATAACAGTAAGAACTGTAAGTAAAACTAAACTGATACGAACTGGGACACTCTTGATTGGAAAGGTGAACGTATAGTAATTCTTACCTCTTTGAAGGTTATAATAAGTGGTTTGATTTACCGCGTGCACAGCACTAAGAGCGGTATATGATTGCTTAACTGTTTTGGATCACACACTGAAAAAGCTCCAAGCAAGAGTGTTTGCAACAGCTAGATCTTGGCCTTGCTTTCGGGCATGCATAGTTACTTCTTTGCTTCTCTTGCCGCATGCATAGCACTAAGAGCGGTACTCAGTAAATTATAAGCAGCAAATTATAAAAATCTGCTTTGAGCTTATCAATCCTCAATATAAAATACGAATAGACATTTGGAGTCCTTTCTTGAGATTTTAAAACGGACTTTTTTTAATTTGATCCTGTGTTTAATGTTTTATGCAGCAGTTTTGCACATATAGGGTCTCTATATGTTCATTTGAATATTCACATTACATCTGGGAGACGTCCCAGAGAAATTTTGACATCTAGTGGTAATTACCAAGCATGAGGATAACTTTTTAGCAATATTTTTAAAATAAATTTTATGTTGATTTAATTCCACTATCTAAAGTCATTTATTATTGTTGTTTACAGTTTTTTACATATTCTAATTAAGAAGTTAGCTACATAGCATTTACACAAATATTTTCAGTAAAAATTCTTCACATAGGAAATTCAAATCAATCACACAAAATTGTTTTCACTACAAATCCTTTATATAGGATATTTACACTATTAGCGCACTCTTATGGACTAGAGACACAATTCCTCTAAATCACTTATTTTCTTTATAAGGTAAAACGCTGTCACAAACAGTGTAATAAAATCAGGCACTTTCTGTTAATTTTTTCACTAATACACTAATAAATAGCATTAAAAAATTATTTCAAAAGGTACAACTTTTATATGGTTTAAACACTTTCTTCACACTTGGTTGCATTTACACAATAAGTTTTATCAATTTTTTCTTTACACTTGTAAACATTGGTTATTTGGACCCAGTAATAAATTGAAAATTTGCACTATTTAGTAATAAATTGGAAAATTCTGTATTCCTTAAAAATCAAATTATATCCCTTAAGTGTACCACGCCCCTATATCTACACAAATTCCTCTGAATATTCACATATATATAAGTTGGAAGGAGCTTATATTTATAGGGAGTTTGGGATTTGACAGTTCCAGCGCTCTATTCACTCTAAACTAAACAATTGTACTTCCATTATTAAATCATCCATAGAGTTTTTATATGCACACTTTATGAGGTACCAGCTACTACTGAGCATGTGCAAGAGTTTACAGCATATACATCAATAAGTCTGTGATTGGTCTGTGATTGGTTGATGGTTGTCACAGGGTCGCTGGCAAATTAAAGTCAATTTTAAAATTTGTCACAAAATATTTGCTACTTATTTAAAATTCAGTAAGTGCTATTGCATTGTCTTATTTATTATGCACTTGTTGAGCATGCAATTATATTGTATTTCATGGTCATTTAAAGGGACATGATACCCCAACATTTTATTTTATTATTAAAATAGAGAATACAAATGTAATAGGAAATAGTGCTGCCATATAGTGCTCTAGCAAATGGATAGCATTGTTGCAAAACTGCTGCCATCTAGTGCTCCGGGCACGTGCATGCTGTTGAGAATACATCCCTGCTTTTCAACAAAAGATACCAAGAGTACAAAGAAAAATGAATATCAGAACTACATGGGAAAAGTTGTATAAAATTGAATGTTCTAGCTGAATCATGAAAGAAAAATGTTGGGTTTATTGTCCCTTTAAGAAAAGCTTATCAAATAATTTGTCAGAAAATAATTCCATAGACTTTAATGGTGAATTTTGTAGAAAAAAACATTAGATAGATTTTTTTAAATGATTTAAATCTATCCCATAACTAAAGCAACGGTACCATAAGAAATGCAACTTTATCTCCCTATAAAGAAACCTCAATCTCAGAAATTAAATGTGTGACCTTTAAAGGGACAAAGCGATAATACTATGTGCATACAAGTGATTTCAAAACCTACTTAATTTGAAAAATAGCAGTAAGTAAATAATACACAGTCTATCTATCTATCTATCCATATTTATCTATCTATATATCTATCTATCCATATCTATCTAGCTATATATCTATCCATATCTATCTATCTATCTATCTATCATCTTCTAATTAGCTATCCATCTATCTATCTATCTGTCTAGCTATCTAGCTATCAATATCCAGCCATATCTATCTATCTATCTATCTATCCATATCTATCTATACATCCATATCTATCTAT
>NC_069500.1:1403556559-1403559059 GCF_027579735.1 Bombina bombina
ATTGACACCCCCTGCTAGCAGCCGATTGGCCACGAATCTGAAGGGGGCGGCATTGCACCAGCAGTTCACAAGAACTGCTTGTGCAATGATACATGCCGACAACGTAAGCTGTCAGCATTTATCGATGTGCGGCGGACATCCTACACTACATCATATCACTTTAATAAATAGGCCCCTAACACTCTAATGCTATCTTTAAATGTAATATTCAATTCAAATTGAATTATGCATCATTCAAAATAGAAGAATTTGAATCAATATATTTGTAATAGTATTTCTAATTCTCTCTGTAAATATATTTGTAATAGTATTTCTAATTCTCTCTGTAAATATATTTGTAATAGTATTTCTAATTCTCTCTGTAAATATATTTGTAATAGTATTTCTAATTCTCTCTGTAAATATATTTGTAATAGTATTTCTAATTCTCTCTGTAAATATATTTGTAATAGTATTTCTAATTCTCTCTGTAAATATATTTGAATTATGTAAATAGAAATATTTAAATAGATATATTTCTGTCTATATGTATCAATGTAATACATTTCTTACCACATGAACAATTGAACGTCTGAATAGTATTTGGTAAATTGAATGCTGCATTTGAAATTTCTGATATGGATATTCGATCTAATTATAAACATTCGAAAACCGGAAATAACATTTGCTTACCAAATTTTATTGGCTTTTCATTCTTAACATTCAAATGTCCAAAATTAATGTCCACAGCACTATTCTTTCTACCAAATGAATTGCCCCCCATTCACTCATCCCTAATTGCAACATATTAAGACATCTCTTTTTTACCCATTCCCCAGTTTTGCATAACCATCATGGTTATATTAATACACTTTTTACCTCAGTGATTACCTTGTATCTAAGCCTCTGCAGACTTCCCCCTTATTTCAGTACTTTTGACAGACTTGCATTTTAGCCAATCAGTGCTGGCTCCTAGGTAACTTCACGTGCGTGAGCACAATGTTATCTATATGATACACATGAACTAACGCCCTCTAGTGGTGAAAAACTGTAAAATATATTAAAATAAGAAGTGGCCTATAAGGGCTTAGAAATTAGCATATGAACCTACCTAGGTTTAGCTTTTAACAAAGAATACCAAGAGAACAGAGCAAATTTGATTATAAAAGTACATATTAAAGTTGTTTAACATTACATACCCTATGTGAATCATGAAAAATTCATTTTGACAAGACTGTCACTTTAAGGTAGTGAGCCGCAAATAATTTTGTGGATGGGCAGCAGTTTTGGCATCTATTCACCAAAGTTGTTATTTTCAAACACTAGATGGACTTGAAACCTATTTCTTTCATGATTCAGGTAAAACATACATTATTAAACAACTTTCCATTTTATTTCTATTACCAAATTTGCTTCATTCTCTTGGTATCCTTTGTTAAAGCAGCAGAAATGCGCTACTGGGAGCTAGCTGAACACATTGAGAGAACCAATGACAAGAGGCAAATATGTGCAGACACCACTAAGCAGCTAGCTCCCAGTAGTGCATTGCTGCTTGTGAGCCTACCTAGGTATGCTTTTCAACAAAGGATACCAAGAGAATTAAGCAAATAATATAATAGAAGTTAATTAGAATTATGTTTAGAACTGTATGTTCATCTTGAAAGAAACATTTTGGGGTTCATGTCCCTTTAAATGTTTGTGAACATTAAACATTTATTTTTTGAAATTGATTGCTACATCTTGCTACCTATTCATAAAAACAATTAAAATATATTAAAATTAGCATTGAAACGTTGGTTCTTATAGAATCTATATCTGCATTTTCAGTTACATTTCATGTTAATTGTTTTCTAAATTAAATATCATATAACTGTAATATAACATTTATTTAAAAATAAACATGACCTCTGCTATTTAATCATCAGTAAAGAGAGAAGTGCACACCCCTACTTAATACACTAATTATGGATCATGTATTCTTTTATTTATTTGCAATAAACTTCCTCATCTGTAAATCAGTGTTTTATTATACATTATTATAAACATTAAAACAACGTTCACAACTTGCGCCAACAACACATTATTCAGCTCAAGCACAATATGGTGTCTCCATCTAGTGGCTATTCTGTGTCATCATTTATGCAGGACGCATCAGCTCATGTATGTATCTCTGTTTTACAGAAATTAAAGGGACCCAAATGTTGAAACACATCTCTATGTAAAAAAGGAAGATATTTTATCTTAAATTTCCTAAATATTCACACCCCACTGTAAAGAGACTTTAAAGGGACATTAAACCCAAATTTGTTCTTTCATGATTCAGGTAGAGAATACAATTTTAAACAACAATCCAATTTACTTCTATTATTTCATGTGCTTCATTCTTCAGATATGCTTTGTTGAATAAATAGCAATGCACATGAGTGAGCCAATCACACAAGGCATCTATGTGCAGCCACCAATCAGCAGCTACTGAGCTTATTTATATATGCTTTTCAACAAGCGATATTAAGAGAATGAA